>NC_056683.1:145372282-145672282 GCF_018350215.1 Panthera leo
ATTTTAATTTAAAAAAACACAAAAAATGAGGTATTGTTGACTAGCAATCAGTACTGTGCAATAATACAATGCACACAAACATGAACACACATGTGCACTATTGCACTATAACTTTCTATAAATATGCATGATGCTGGTTTAATTTGGCTAAGTTTTCTTTCTTTGGATTATATATACCACTTTTTAAGAGGTGTTAAAATGGTGACATGATGACAGATGGTAATTTTTTTTTGTGGTATGTAACTTGTTGACAGAATAAAAAGTTGTCAATTCTTTGTCAATTTCCAAAAAAATGTGGTTCAAAATTGACCACTCCGTGAACTAAAGTCCAGGAATGGCATCCCTACAGTTTCTGTTATACTAATGTAGCGTAGAATGTATATGTAACATCCAACTCAGAGCTCTGCACAAAGCTGTCATCATATACATATGGTTACTTAACAATTAGGTACATTTGTCTGAAAATGGTGGCCAATAATTCTAATACCAGAACAAATTTTAAATCTTTTATTAGTGAAAGGCAATCTTGCTTCCCCATAGTTACTTATGTAATTGTATGCTGGGAATAAATAGCTAGGTAGTGAAGAAAATTCTAAACTCTGATAATTAAACTGTAATAAATGCCTTTGTGTTACCTCACTCTTCAACCCCATTTCAGCATTTAATCATGTTAATATTTTAATATCCTATTCAGTTTCTAGCATTAGTGTTTCTATGTGCATTAAAAAAATGTATTTGTCATTATTTAGTATATTTACTATATTAGATATATTTTTATATATTTCTTTGTTAAAGTTAAAGTTTTTACATGAATATTAAAAATTAACATTATATCAAGTAAGTTATATTACATAAATTATTTGCTATTTTGTTCATAGTAAGAATTAACAAATTAATCATGTTTTTATTAAATTAATAAATAGGGACACCGGAGGTGGGTTAGTCAGTTAAGCATCTGACTCTTGGTCTCGGTTAGGTCATGATCTCATGGTCATGGGATTTAGCCCCCTGTCAGAGTCTGCACTGACAGTGCAGAGCCTGCTTGGGATTCTCTCTCTCCCTCTTTCTCTGCCCCTCCTCTGGTCACACTATATCTCTCTCAAAATAAATAAATAGATTAAAAAATAATAAATAAACTAAACATAAACTTTCAGAGAAAGATAATCATTGGTCTGTAATTTTCTAACTAGTTCACTAATTGCTTTCAATTTTGTAACGTAATGAATTAGTTCATAAGTAAATAATACAGATTTAAAAAATATTCTCAATGTGAATAACTCAATATGAAATGTTTCTTCTTTGAGAAAAATCTCAGTTTTGGGGATGAAAGATTCACATGTAATCTAATGTTACTTCCTCACAAATTCATAATATCAAATGTATGCTATCTATCTATATATCTACTTATCTATATGTCTACATATATATCTATCTACATATCTACTCTGTGTAGATATATATCTATATCTATATCTATATATATCTACATATATATAGATATAGATACAGATATAGATATAGATATAGATATATATCTACACAGAGTAGATGACCAGTTTTTGTTATAATTTTCTTACTTATTATAATTTAATTTCATATAACATTTTCATAGTTTGTTGTTAACATGAGAACATATTTTACCATTTTATGTGCATAGAAAGATTTAAAGGACATATTTTAAAATGATTCAGTATTCCATAAAGTATAGTTTATAGTTCCATAAACTATATATATAGTTGAACATTCAAATATATATTTTTTTGTATATTTATACATATGTATTTTTCTTTATGTATTTAAATTTTAATTTAGAGATTAGAATTAGCAACTATTAGAAATCTTAAAAGTTTTAACATTCCAAGTGGAACTTAGATGCCTCCATTAATTATTTTTTTCTTAAACAAAAGTTTAGGCTTTTTTTCCCTTATAATGTAATAATTTTTAAGTGACTTTTTCTAGGAATGCTTTCTAAAGAAACTCAAAATAAAGTAAATTCTTAATAATGATTATAAAATAATTCTCCTCTGTAAGTTTTTGTATTAGTGAAGCTGCTGTTTTCCATCGTTAGACATTTAGGTCTTTATCTTCCAGAATATTTCATATGAACTAAAACTGAAGTAAAGCCTTTTTCGCTGTGCATTTTTTAGTATTTTTTAAAACCTGATTCCTATTTTTTTCCTTTCCTTTGAAGGTGAGAGGCCCGCCAGTTGCAGGAGCATTTAAAGAAAGACCAACGAAGCCCACAGCATTTCGAAAATTTTATGAGCGAGGAGATTTCCCAATTGCCCTTGAGCATGATTCGAAAGGAAACAAAATCGCGTGGAAGGTAAGTCAGGGCACAGCTGGGGGAACCAGCCGTGTACCGCTGGAGCGACATCTCCCAACACCGAACGAAGCTGGCTAACCAAATAAGCTGGGGTGATTTCTCAGAGAATGGAAGGTGGTGGGTAAGCTCTTAGAGAAGGCCCCCCTTGTGCCCGCTGTCCACCTTGACTAACAATTAAATTAGAGCCTGCAAAACAGAGAATGACAGAGTTGCTTTGCCTTAGAGAATCGTCCGCTGCCCAATTCATCTCTATTTTTATGAGAACCTGGCAGCCCGGCCTGTTTCAGGCAGTCCATCAAATGATGGAACTGGTGGCTGAATACGGAGAGCAACAGCCATTTATCTCCTCCAAATTTCACCTTCCTGCAGGACACTTCCAAATGGAAGCTTTAATTACCTAAATGGATAGGTCAAGATTGTCTGCTCCCTGGAAATGCAGAGCAGAATACAAAAGAAGGTTGGTTCTCATTGCCGCACTCTCTCCCTGTCTGCAGCACGTGTCAGTGGCGGTGGCTGTCATACGTGCCCGGTTAGAGGCTGACCTCCGCGCCGAAACCATTACGGCACCGACATTTTTCTGACAAAAGGTTAATTGGCTTCAAAATAAATGTATTGCCTAATGACTCCATTGTAATGTGGCTGTGTTTCTTTCTAAAAGGCTCACTGATGTTATTTGTAAAAACTTGCCAATCTCTTAACTGGAGAAGGCTTTTACATTTAATTTGAAAAACGAAATGCTGATCTCTAAACAGCTTCTGCTACTTAATTATTTTGTGTTATCAAGGACTTTGCTTTGGGTGATATTTATCAGCTAAAAGGGTTTCTCGGGCTAAAGACAGAGTTGTGCATGCGTATCACATCAGACTGAGGAACATAAAAGGTTTTTGCCAAATATCATCCAAGTGAAGCAATTGACCCATTTAACTAAAAAGTCCCACAATAGTGTCTGAAGGTGAAGGTAGGAATTGTGTGTGATTGGTACAAATAAATTCACATTAAAAAAATTAAATGACCAAAATAAAGAATTCATCAAAGCAAATACTTAGATTCATCAAAATTAATCTTTTCCTTCCTTTATGGAAAAACTGAGAGAATTGTTTGTGCTGTTTCCTGTATGTCTTTAAATGTTTTCATATAATTATCAAGCATTTCTAAATCTCGAGCAGTCTTTTGGTATTCAAGTACTGAACTTACAATTACTGTAAGTTGTTTGGCGATAGAAATCCCGAAGGTGTCCCTGTTATTAAATTTTGTCATAAGTTTTTTAGGAGGATGAAGAACATGACTATCTCTATCTCGGTTTCAGTCATTTCTATTAAAATGTGAATTTGTTATATGACAGTGTGCATATAATGAGAAAGAATTTATAGCAAATATAAGTAATTTAGATATTTTAGTCTTAACCTAAGTATATATTCCCAAAACTTTACTGTAACTTTTGGGTTTGTTTATATTTGATTAATTACATGGATTTTGTGTTTGTCTATATACTGGTTCCACAAGGTAACACAGTGGACTTTCTGAAAAACCTCATTCCTGTGGAGTAAAACAATATGCTATAATTCCTTATAAAAAGTGAGTGGATTTTAGTGTTTTACGCAATTACAGCACATAAAAATTATGTCAATAACAAAATTTATAGGTTTATTTTTACCTGTTCAAATAACTTTATGAGTAACTTTTGGAAGTGTCAAGAGACTAGGAAAGAAAATCATCTTGAAAACAATGAAAATGTAGGATGAATCATTTTGCTTTATCTTTGATAATACAATAGCCAGAAGGGATATAAACTACTTTTGGTTTTTATAGCTATGTTAATTCTTTTAAGTAATTTCTGATGAGACTACTGATTCAGCAAGCCAAAAAGTCAGAATAAAAAAGAAGCAATTTATTTGCTGCCATTGGTAGAACAATAGCATACATTTAAGGAAACGTCTTATCCTATAACCTGTAGGCTTCTGTCTTTTTAAAGTCTCGCCAACCACATTTCAATTACACTACTCTAATATTGAAAGTAAAATGTGAGAATTATTAAGCATAGGCTTGTGGACAATCTCCCAATATAATCATAATTATTCCTTTGGTGCATGTGCTGTGAGGACAGTCTGGTACTTGAGCGGGGGAGGGCTTCTTTAGGATGCCATACCTCAGGAGGGGCCTTGAACGTTGAAGGAAGCAGGGCTACCCTCCCACACCCCACAGAATAAAAACAAAGACAAAAACAAAACACAACCCAGGACCCTGCACTGCACTTCCTTCCTGTGTGCCGACAGGGCCCAGGAGCCCAGGTCTTCATATCACTCATCTTCCCTTTAAAGACTTCTGAATAGCTCTGTTTCTCAGGAAAATAGTGGTCCCCTCTCCGTACTCTTGTGACACCACTGGGACTCCAAGGGTTTGTGAGTGCCTGAAATGGTGTGCATGATTAAGTTGGAAGAAGTCGTAAATCTTTTATCAGAATTTCAAGAGGTATTGACTCGGAAATACTTACGAGCTACTGTCCTGAAGCGTGATGGAGGCTGTCCCAGCATCTGAGACTCAGCTCGTCTGGGAAGTCACTGATGGTTCCTGCCCATGACCCCAAGTTCCCTACTTGTTCCCCATCATCACTATACTAGAAATCATCCTATATTCTTGAAATAGAGTTACTGTCTGGTAACTACGTATAAATGACCTAATAAAGTCAGAAACTGGAAGTAACAGTTAGACGTAGGTAAATGTCGTTTGCACATTTAGATTTTTCAACCCATATCTTCAACTGCCACCCTAGTATAGTGCACATGAAAGTGGCTATTTGTTCCAAATGCCAAAACAACAAGGCAGGCCAAATGCCGAATCTGTGCAGTCTAGTCTTTATGGTATCGCTGAAAATCAGAGCACGGTCTAATACAACTTTCTGCAATGGTGGAAATGTTCTACATCTGCACTGTCTAATAATTACAACTAGCCATATGTGGCCATTAAGCACTTGAAATGTCCCTAGTGAGAGTGAGGAGCTAAATTTTTAATTTTAATTAATTTTAATTTAAATAGCCACATGGTTACCATATTAGACAGTGCTGTTCTACATTAAGACAGTGGCAGTCAGAATAAATGCCTGAACCTGCTGGCCAGATAGATGACTATATGTGTCTGCAAATTACTGTTAAAATGAAAAAGAAGGACCGATCCAGGCATTTTTGCCATGGCTGTGTACACTTATCGTATATTCCTTGGTAAACGTGAAAAAAGTTTTACAAAATTTTGGGAGTGAAATTTTTCCATATACTTATCAATGGCAAGTGAATTATCTATGAAAAATGAGTAGCTCTGATCTGTAATATGAAATCTATCAGACAAGATCTGGCATACTTTTTATTTTTAAATATGTGTTTTCTGAATATAGCTAAAGAACTGTTCATTGTTAATGGCTAAAGACATTAAAAAACACATTAATGACTTAAACAAAAATTTTTAAGTCTGTCTCTTTTTCTATCTTCTCCTTGACTCTACCCACATTCAGGGGACATGACTTTATTCTATGGCTGCTACCTCCAATATCCAGAGTACAGGCAACAGGAGGGAGAAGCAGCTCAAGAGTTTGGATAAGTTACAGAGCAGACAGATACTCAGCATGAACAACAGACGTTCTAAAATTGCGTTTGAGTTTCCAAGTCTTAAATTTCCATCTGGGAGTAGGAAAGTTTTCTGTTACCTGTCTTCTCACTTCTGCCTCCCCACCAGGGTCCATCCCGGCTCCCACCCCCAACCCAGTAAGTTTCAGACACCCTTCAGGTCTCCTCTGGAGCTGTCCTGCCTTCTCCGCCTCCTCCCTGCTCCTTTCCGCCCCCACCCCCTGTCCTCTCCTCCCTGCCCCTCCCTGCTCCTCCTCCTTCCTTCTTCCTTCTTTTCCTCCTCCTCTTCTACTTCTTACTCTTCCTCCCTTGCCCTTTCTACTCCCTCCTTCCTTTCCTTTTTTGTTTGTTTGTTTGTTACTCCCTGGAATGCACAGTTTCCCCTCTAGTTCTTACAAGGTCACTTTGGGGAAGGAACAGGAGCCCTTCCTAGTTCTCTCTTTTCAACAGGAATCTGAAGTCATCAGGAGTAGTCACTGGAATGAATGTGAAATAATAATCGCTATTTACACACTTAATAAGGAGCAGAAATATAAATCCTAGGCAACCCATGAAATTCACTGTCTTATAAATTCTGATAACGAGCCATTGTTTTAAAATGGCATGATAATACAGGTTATTTATTTATTTATTTATTTATATTTACTTTTTGTGTTTTTATTTTTGAGAGAGAGACTGTGAGCAGAGGAGGGAGAGAGAGAGGGAGACACAGAATCTGAAGCATGCTTCAGGTTCTGAGGTGTTGAAATCAGATGCTTAACCGACTGAGCCACCCAGATGCCTTGAAACACAGGTTATTTTAAAATAGCCACTTTGATATAGATCTTGGCAGAAGGAGTTGAATAAAAATGTCAGAATCACACTGGAGTTTTTTTTTTTTTTTAATTAACGATATGGTATTATAAACCATTTAGTTTGGAGAGCTACAACTACGCTAAGGTGTCTCTTAAGTTCCTTCACTTTATGGGCATTTTGATATAGTAGATATTGATAGAAATCACCTCTCTATCCATGGTACCATGCTTTTGGACAAAATGTGACATACACTAAGAGTTTTGCTTTCACTAAATTTCTAATGAACATGCACAAAGGTGTCCCAGTTATTAGGTAGGTTTGAGTAAGAAATAGATACCCTATAAATGTCCAGCCAAATCAGGATATAATACAAACCCTATTACAAAGGCAGCTCAGATAGTCTTATATCCAGATTGTCTTATAAAGGGAAAATCTCAAAGTGGGCTTTGTCAGCAACTTACAGTCTCTCATCTGGCAAGGTTGTCGCAGGCTTTGTTCAAAGTGGCATCGCTGTGGGGGGCATTTCTGCATTCTTGTTTTCTCATCCCTTATTGAATATGTAAATGGTGTTAGTAACCTGTTATACTGAAATAAAATTCACAAGGCCACAACTGGTACGCATAGGCGGGTGTGCGTGAGAATGGACTTTAGGTAGTCTCACCTCTCTGCCAAGAACCTGATCTTCCGTACTGGCCTTTTGGAGATGTCCACAATGTCATCACAAAAGCATACTTCCCTGAGGTGAATGTATTCACCATACAGTTACTTGATGATTAAAACTTGGATCACACAACTTGGTTTTTCTATTAAAAAGTGACTTCATAAATTAACATTAATCAGGTAACTAAGAACCTTTTCTAATTCTTAAACTGATGTGTTATATAAATGTATTGATATGTTTATATAAAGAACTACAAAATACAGAGAGTTAGCATATATTAAGAAAAATGAAAGAAAATGAAAACCAGATAGGGACCTACAATGGAGCCAATATCAAGGTCAAATAAAATGGCGTATTCTGAAATCTAAAGAAGGGATCTTTGTATTTCTGGTTTCTTCACTCATTTATCCCAGTGCCTAGAGCAGTACTTGGCATACAGTAGGTGCCCAGTGATCCGTGTTGAGTGAATGGAAAGCGTACTAGAACAGATTGACTATCCTCAAGTTTTACTTCTCTAGACACTGTTTCATGACGTGTTTTGCATCTTTATCAGTGACCAGGTGCTAGATGATTGGGATGGCGTCTTTTTAACTATGGGAGCTCTAAGAAGTCTTGTTTCACGGGGTGCCTGGGTGGCTCAGTCGATTGAGTGTCTGACTCTTGGTTTCGGCTCAGGTCATGATCTCATTGTTCGTGAGTGTCTGTGCTGACAACATGGTGTCCTTGGCTCTGTGCTTACAACGTGGATCCTGCTTGGGATTCTCTCTCTCCCTCTCTCTGTGCCCCTCCCCCACTCACTTGCTCACTCTCTCTCAAAAATGAATAAACATTAAAAAAATTGTTTCATAATTATTAAAATAAGTATATTTTGAGATGTTCATGTAATAGTTTGGGGGATAAATACTGATTAGAAACTCCAGTAAGTTTGAATGCACAGTCCAGAATTCTATGCAATGGTTTTGGTGGATTGGACTTTTATTATGAAAATGCTCCTTTGATTATATGTAAACTGATTTTTTAAATTTCTTAAATTTCAAAATGGCAAGTTCATTTATCTAAATGAGTAAATATGTATGTCCAGTTTGAACATCCAAGTAAAGAAAATGATGTGCATAGATTAATTGGGTGCTTAAATTTATTTTTAAAATTGGCTGGACCACACCCACAATTCTGGGATGACTCATGAGTCACTAAACTCGTGCATGAGTCTTCAGAATTTCTTCTCAATTTGTTCTTTTTCTCGGTTCTTTTCAGTTCTCTGTAGCATTGATATTCATGAACTATAAAAAGCTCTGTCAGTGTGACTGTTTTCATTGACATAACTGATAATTTCCTACTAGGAAAAACAGTTATTGAATATAATCATTATTAAAATCATGCACTAATTTTCTTACAATTAAAATCAGCCCCAAACCATGGTAGCTCATTATCCATAAATAGTATTGCATTTAAAGTAAGTCACTCCGTGACATGATACCTGATCCATTAGTCCTCATTATATTGTTCTCGAAATTCTATAATTTTGATTAATCATTAGTCCTTTGGTACCTGCAATTTCTTAATGTTTCAGTTTCTTAAGAATTCAAAAAATTAGTGTTATATCTATACCCACTCCCTATCCCAGGTAACACCAATGTTGATTTCTGAAATCTTGTAGGCAAATTTATTTAAGAGTTGAATAATTTGTTTCACATGAAGAAGAATGGATGTTCTCTTGGAATTGTTCTCTTGGAGTTTCTATTTCTTCTGATAACTGCCAAAGCTTGAGTTTGGATAGCAGGCCTGAGTAGAATTTGTAAGGCAAATTTTACAAAAGAAGAGACAATTTACCTGATTTTTGTACAAGTGAGCTGCCATGTTTCCACTATTAATTCCTCTGTGATTAATTAATAGAGAAGTCTTGAAAAAAAAGTCCTCTGGCAATTACTGTGCTGCTCTGTGTTTTTTGGAGGAGGGGGCTGCTTGTGCAATTAAATGCCATTCTTTTATTTGATGTAAATTGCAATGTCTTAAAAGTGTAGAGCATGAAAACACAGCCGTGTATCAGAAATAACTTTAATTTAAATTGGTTCGATGACCTCTGAAAGCTAGATGAGAGGTTTTCTGCTGAATGGGCTGGTGCTCTCTGCTGCCTCTATAATTTATGTGAGAAATTAGTGCGAATGGTTCACTTTTATGGAGCAGTACTGCTTGTGGCAAGCCTGCAGAAACAATTTTCCCCCAAGCCTCCATCTGTTCTTCAAACTAGGGCATATGCCATCTCATCGAGCTTGAAAGTCAACTGATTTATAACTCCTGGAAAGTGCATAGATTGAAAAGAAAGGTCGCCCGCCGCTCTGTGACAGTGATTTGGTCGGCCTCGGCTGAAGACAATTCACATTCCCCGGGGCCCAAGGGGAAAAGCAGTGTTGTAAGTTTCAGATCTCGGTGGACTGACAAGTGGAAGAAAAACAAATCACTCCTGCTTTCCGAGTGAAACGACCCCCTGTGGAAAAGTCGGAGCGGTCTTGGTAGTGTTAGCGCGTCACAGCTGAGACACTGTGTTGTCACTCACCCGCCCATGAAGATGGGGGTTTCCTGCCACCCTCCTAGGGATTGATGCTGCCATTTCAGGAGTATCAGTACTCCAATCTTCAAACTAAAAATGTGTGTCACTGCTTGTTAGAAAGTTCCATTTGGGGACATAAACCGGACTTTGATGGTTTTTCGGTATCTGCCTGGAGGGTGAATCTCCAGCTCTGTTCCAATTAGTAATTTAATGAATGGCTCCCACTCTGTCTGATCACTTGTCACATATCCCTTTTCTTCACTGAAGCACTTTTGAGATCAGAAGTTCTTTGACGGATGACAAGTCGAATTGGATTGATGGTATGATAGTAAAAAAAAAAAAAAATCAATGTTTGTTTGATGCTTTTATTTAGAGTGGTCAAAGTGTCTCTACATTTGAGGCTTCTAGATATCGAGTGAATTTTCAACCCCCTGCCGTTGTATTAAAATTTCTCCTTTTCTTTCAGGTAAAATCTACTTTTTTTTTTTTTTTTTTTTTTTTTTTTTTTTTTTTTAATGCAGATTCCCAGTCCCCAACAATCAGTGATTCTGTTTGAGTAGTAGTTCTGGGGTAGGTCCCGAGGATCTGTACTTTTTTTTTTTTTTTTTTAATTTTTTTATTTATTTTTGGGACAGAGAGAGACAGAGCATGAACGGGGGAGGGACAGAGAAAGAGGGAGACACAGAATCGGAAACAGGCTCCAGGCTCTGAGCCATCAGCCCAGAGCCCGACGCGGGGCTCGAACTCACGGACCGTGAGATCGTGACCTGGCTGAAGTCGGCCGCTCAACCGACTGCGCCACCCAGGCGCCCTCTTTCAGGTAAAATCTAAATAAAGTGTTAATGAATACTGATACCAATTTTAACCCATATCTGAGGCAGCAATTTTAGGAAATTACATTTTAGCTTTATCAAAAAGGTTATTCTGACCTTGAACGTTCTATGTAAAAATTAGCACTGATGGGATAATCAGACGAATTCATGTAAAAAGAAAATTTATCCTTGGGGCGCCTGGGTGGCTCAGTGGGTTGAGCATCGGACTTGGCTCAGGTCACCATTTCACAGTTCATAGGTTAGAGCCCCTTGTTGGGCTCTGTGCTGACAGCTTGGAGCCTGGAGCCTGCTTCCGATTCTATGTCTGCCCCTCCCCCTCTAGCACACTGTCTCTCTCCCTCTCAAACTTAAGTAAACATTAAAAAAATTGATCCCTTATCATTACTTATAAAGTTCTATTCTCAATATGAAATATATACATGTTTATCTTATAAAATAAGAAAATATTGGAAAGTAGAAGGACTAAATAAATCACTCATCATTCCACCATTCATTGAATTCAGTTGTTGACATTTTTTAAAGTATTTCTGTCTTTTCTTTCTTTTTGCATAATTGAGATCATAGTGTATACAATACCTTGTGAAAGCTATTTGTCATTAGATGGCATATAACAATGGTATGCATTTTTTCTTAGATTTTTCTGATTTTTTTCTAGTTTAAAGGTAATAGATGACTATTTTAGAAAATTTAGAAAATAGATAAAGTAAAATGTATACAGAAGACAAGAAGACAACATTTATTCTGAGATAACTTTTAGTAATTGATAGTTTTGTTCAGTCTTCCTTCTACATGTATGTTTTTAGCTTTGTTGAAGTTGTGTTGATGATTCTTAAGGGACTTAAGGTAACATTCAAAGACCTAATTAGGACAGGAAATTCATAATGGACCTAACAGCCACAGGAGAATTAATAATTAATAGTTCTCTCCAGTTTGACAATACCAACAACAAAAAAGACAATCATAGCTTAATATGCATTTTTAACATTTCCCATGGTCATTACTCAAGGCCTTTAGAAAAGAGGCATGCCAATATATGTCTCCATGTGGCTTTGCTTCGGGGGTGGTACACATAGTATCTCCTTTAGCAGGTCATGCTCTACAGTGACCAGCACCTCAGTGTACCCGTCATTGTGAACATGTTGTTAGTATATTTTTGGAGAACAGAAACAAATACTAACAAAAAGTTGTATTAAATACGAAACACATTTCTTGCTATTGAGAAAAGTATAAAAACAAATGTAGATAGTTGACAAAATCATTATAAAAACCAGTCTTTGCCTCCCCCCCAATCTAAGACATATCCCTTATGACCAAAAAAAAAAAAAAAAACCCTACAGAATTTCCAAAATTGCATTCCAGTCTGAATGATGAAAACACGTAAAACCTTGAAACCCTAAACTTCCATTCGAGTTCTCATTCAGATTCATTTTTCTCTGTTTTCGTGTATATCTTTAGGCAATTTTATAAAAAGTGGGTTCATGGGTTGAATATTTCTGAACGCTTGAATATCTTGAAATACAATTTTTCAGCAATGCAGTTTGTGATTCATATTAACATTCTTAAATTTCAACTGTTTCCCTCTATGCCTCTGAAGAATGTAATGTCATTATATTCTAAGATATGATTGTTGAGAAATTAAGACCAGTCTGATTTTTATTCCTTTGGTCTGTTTTTGTTTGCTTGTTTATTTTGTTTGGCAGCCTGGGTAATTGCACTATTTTTGTATAATTAAAAGTTGCTTCCATGTGTATCTTTTGCTTTCATCGATTCTTTTTTTAATATAGTGAGCTTATTCTGTCTACTTACTTGAATTTTTTTCTCAAGTGAGGAAAGTTTTTTTTTTCCCTGTAATGTCATTGATGATTATTTTTGTTACAACTTTTCTCTTTTCTTTCTTACAACAAATACATGCAGTGTGTAAATAAATTTTATCCTGCCATTTCTATCATTGTCTCCCTCAATATATTCATCTCCTTATTCACATGTTTAAACTTCTATGAGAGCTTTCTTCTGCTTTCTCTTGTCTTTAGTATCAATTTGTGTATCCCCATGTCAAGTTCCAATTTTACTTCCATTACTGTATTTAGTCCTACAAACTTCACACTGCTTATTTCTCCACTTATATCATTATACATATTGGCTTTAAAGTTATTGTACAAGCAAGTTCATCAGGGATAATGTTGTGATTTATTCATATTCCATAACCCAGATTGGAAAAAATAAAAAATATGGGTCAACCGTAATCCCACAACCCTAAGGTAGCCACTATTAATCTGTTAGTGTGAACTTTTCAGACCCCTCTTCCTCTGCATTTGCAAATCTGCATATGTATGAAAATTTAAAAAAAAAACATTTTACTCATACTTCATAACTTTTTTCAATTAATTACAAGTCATAACCATCTTTCCACATCAATGAATGTGCACTTTAAAAATCATTTTGGGAATCTCTAGAGTACTTTACACTTTAACCAGTCCCTGTTGTTGGATATTAATGTTTTTCTTAGATAGTAATGCTTTTCTTCAATCTTTTGTTAATATAAGCAATACTATTAGCAACATCATTGTACATTTGTATATATTGTGTCTTGCAAGCATGTTTGATTATTTCCTAAGGGTAAAATCTCATTTTCTTTTTGCCTTGACCTATTGGCAACAAATGGATTTCTGCTTTTCTTCTATGAAGAGGTCTGGCTTTGTGAATCCTGGAGAATGCCCATTTCTGAAAATCACTGATTTCTGCAGTAATGAATTTAAAGGGCCTCCTAATCCTCTAAATCTATAAGATGATATTCCATTTCATATTTTGTAAGATGTTTATAAAACCCATATATTACTGTTTACATATCTTCAATTTTACCTCAATCTAGAATTTGTGTTTGCTAAAACACTCACTTTGCTTGGGTTCGGGTGAGCTCTCCTTATCAGCATTACTTAGGTAGACTGCCCAGCTCCTAGCCAACATCCAGCGCCCAGTATGAAGATGCTTCATCTTGTCCTGTTTTGCTGGGCTTACAGGGACCCTCTGTGACTACTGACACAAAGATAGATCCGAAAAGCACGTACAATCCTGAAAATGCACCTGCACCCAGCTGTGTTTTCCTCTGCCCTTACCTGCAACATTGTGCTTGTGGGGCACGCTGCTTTCCAGGATGCAGAGCAATGTGCTACCAGGAGTCTCTGTCCCTACTTCCTGTTCAGATGGTTTCTGAGAGTTGGGTGTGAATGGACGTAGCAGCGATATAGCAGAGATGAGAATGGAAGCAGATGGCTTTGTCTTTGTCTTAAAAGCAACTACTTCACAGCGGCAAGATGGCGGCTGAGTCCATGCCCGCCCCCAACTAAGTCTGTTCTGACCTTACCTTCCGGAGGGAGAAAGTGTAGGAGGGATGAAAAAACCATCTAGCGACTTTTGGATGGGTACCAATGGTTGCAAAACATGAATTGACCACCAATTGTTGTTTTTCAGTCTAGTTTCATTGGCCTCATCATATGTAGAAATTCCTCTTTTTCTTCTGCTTGTGCATTCATTATTATGCCTAGTTTCAGTTGCATGTTGAGTTTTCCTCCTTATCTGTATCTTCTTAGGTAATTTTGTGACACGTTGGGAGACGCTGTGTCAGATACTCTTGTCCAGATGCTATTTAAAACAGCTGAGTCCGATTTAGTTCTGTCCATCATGGGGCTGTAGTCCATGACAGAGAAATAATGTGATCTCATCAACGCTTAGGCAACAATGACTCATCTATTCATAAAAGAAGTGAGTAACTCTCATGGGTGAGACTCAGTGGTGAGCTCTGTAGCCCAGCTGATAAGGGTTCTGTGGTCTTGAGAAGCTTATTGACTAGAGTACATCATTGTTCAATGAAGAAACTGAAACGCAGAGAACACATATCAAATCTTAAACCAAATTGCTTGCTTTTGCATCGTTCATAAATTTTTAATCCTGTATTCAGTATGTTAAACATTTGCTACTTGAATGATAAGGTTCAAATAATTTATGTAAACAAAGTTTTTTAAATTGAGAGTCTCTACAAAATTTTTACTAGTTCATACATTTGTGTGTGTATATATATATATATATATATATATATATATATATATATATATATATTTTGTTCTCCTGCTTCAGTCTGTTACTATGTAAACAAATAGAAAATTTTACTTTTAAAATGACCATGAGGTGATCCATCCACATTCCTATATGTTTACATATTGTGGCAATCCGAGGTATCAATGACACATCACTAACTCCAAATTTCTACACTGTATTTTGAAACATACACTATTATTCATGCTTTTACCAAGGTGTGAATTTTAAATATTTATCCTGTTTGAGATTCAGTCTGATTTAAATTTGATGACTCTGGAGTCCCTATTAAATACAAGTCAGACTTATTGTAACTTTCATATCTTTTAATCCCTTTTTTTCTTATTTCCATCTCTTTAATCCACTTGTTTCATTATAGGCTGTTTCCTTAAATCTGTATTCCAATTTAATAATTCACTTTCTTCAGTTGGGTTTCATGTACTCCTTAACCTGTGTGTGGATTTTTTTTTAATTCAGTTTCATTGAACATCAATTCCACAACTTCTTTTTGTTTCCTTCAAAGATTTGCCTATTTTTTCTTTTTCTTTCATTATGTCTTTTTCTTGCTTTATGGTTTCTTTTACTATCTTTATCAGGTTTTATATTTTGCACATAGTCATTTAAAGTCTCCTTCACATTATCTACTATCTGTAGTTCCCGGATGTGAGTTTGAATCTTCCGGTTGCTCCCATCTGTTCTGTTTTCTTGGGTGCTTCATGAAACTTTCCTGGGAGCTTCCCTTCTGTGGAGCGCACTTTCCTTGGGGCCCCTCGTGCCCCGGGATGTAGAGACGCCCCTGCAGTGTGCTTCTAGGTGTTTCTCCACAGGGATGGGTTCTGACCTAACCTTTATGGGAATCAAGTTCCAGGTTTCTTCACCAGGCTCCTCCTCCCCTCTTGAGATTTGAGTTCTCTCTTCGTTTCTGGGAACTTGGTGTTTACCTTTCTTACTTTTGAGAACGGCTGTGTATTTTGGAACTTTTCACCCAGGATTTGTAGCTTTTTTTGATCATATTAGCCAGGGGTCTTAACGATCCAGTTGCTTTCTCAGTTAGCTTCCTATCTTGCCTTAGCTACAGAGAAAGAACTGTCTCGAGATGCAATCTTTCTTAATTGTAAGACCAAATCTACAATTTTTCATGTAAAAAAAATGGAAGCAAAATACTCTTTGGATTTCTCACGGGAGCCCTTATATTTAAACAAATGTTAGCAGCTAATGTGTGTTGCGTGATTTTATGTGCATATCTATGTGTGTGTATAATCACACATGGATGTATATTAAATCTCTTTGGAAGGTATTAAAACTTAGACTTGGAAAAATTACAGGGAAAAGACTTGCAAAAATTTTTTGCCAACCCCTGGTTCTCACGTTCATATATAATGTGTGTATGTGTATGTGGGTATGTGTAATATATAGTTATCTTGTTCCTGTCTCAGTGTTGGAGTTAAGAGCTCAATTTTCATTCTGTAAAATTTAATCAGCAAATTGAGGTGAGTGGAGTGACCCTAAGAAGACCTTTATCTTCTCACTATTCATATCTAGCAACAGTGAATTTCTTGAGAAGCATGAATCCACCAATTGAAAAAGATTTTTTAAAAGCTTTCCATTTGCAGTAAATTGTATAAAACTTTACTAAACATTATTAAGCATGTTTTTAACTAGCAAAGTATAATGTACTGAAGAAAATTTAGGTTTTTATAAATCATTCCTCACAGACATTATCACTTTAGATTATTAATTTCTTTTCATTTAAAAAAAATTTTTAATGTTTATTTTTGACAGAGAGAGAGAGAAAGAGAAGGATCGTGCAAATGGGGGAGGGACAGAGAGAGACATACACACAGAATCTGAAGCAGGCTCCAACTCACAGGCTCCAGCCTGACGCAGGGCTCAAACTCATAAACCACGAGATCATGACGTGAGCCAAAGTTGGCCACTGAACCGACTGAGCCACCTAGGTGCCCCATAGATTTATTATTAATTTCTATTTTGGAAGAATTGCTTGGGTAATGAGGTATTTGTATGTGCACAGAAGAGCTTGCTCTTTACATACCTTTTTCTTTTCTCCTTCTATTTTTTAAAATGCAATGCAAGAAGTGCCAGTGTATCAGACTGGCAATATTAAAACCACAAGTCAAAAAATACAAGTTAAGGTTTTTGTAATTCTATCTGGGAATCTCTGCTCATTCTGCCTGTGTGGGTTATAATTCTAACACTTCATTATTGTAACTTATTACATTTAATAAACTAACAATTGGGACTAGCTTCAAATCCCAAGCAGTAATTTAGCAGATGGTTCATTTCATGAAGAAGCAATGTAGACTCTCATGGATAAGACCTTACAACTGGGGGGATGGAGGGAAGGATGAAGGTAAATGCATTGGTCAGTTGCAATATCCCCTGTAATTTTTTTGTCTTGTCAACAATATTAGAATTTAGGTCAGTTTGCAGAAATAACGAGCTTTAAAAAAATTGTTTTTAAGTTTATTTATTTTTGACAGAGACAAGAGTGCGAACATGAGCTAGGGAGGTGCATAGAGAGAGAGGGAGACACAGAATCCTAAGGTTCCAGGCTCCAAGCTGTCAACACAGAGCCTGTCGCGGGGCTTGAACTCACGAACTGTGAGATCGTGACCTGGGCCAAAGTCGGACGCTTAACTACTAAGCCACCCAGGCGCCCCCAGAAATAACAAGCTTTAAACCCAATGAATACATCCTCTACAGAATGTACTAATATTATGGAAAGATTTTTGGGTAATGTATTTTGCAGGTTATTAATGTAAAACATCACTATTTGGCTTCTGAAATAGTCACCTCGGTGTTTCTCATCATTTGCCATCCTGTACTTTATAAATCATAAACCTTTGCACAGGTGGATTCCCAAACATGCCACCTTATTTCTTGCCTCTTAATTTTTATTCGTAGTTTAGTACCCTTTCTTGGAAAACCAGCATACCACATTACTAGTGTTATGCTGAGTAGGAAAGAGGTCCTGTCTCCTCATGTGAGGGTGGATTCTGGAAAGACTGGAACAGGTATTATTTAACCTTTGTCTACCGTAGCCCCTGAGTATTTTAAAGCTGATGTTTCAAGTAATTTATTAAAATATTATATTCTACCTTTTATATATTTTGTTTGTTTAATACAATAGCAATTTGAATTTTCATCTGTTCCAAAGCCAAGAGGAAGGATGGTTATTTTAGGCATATTTTTAATGTTGCTTTTAATCTCTGTGGATCTTTTGATAGGTGTTTATTTTTGCAATTCCTTATAGAATGTTGTTTGTAGTCCTTTTAGGATCTTTGTAGGATGCGCTCGCTGAGTATTACTTCTTGCTGATAAATAGAACTAAGTTTACTTAACCTCTAGTGGTCTGATCATATTGTAACTGTATTCTTATGTATGTGTTGTTTTTAACTGCACATCATCTAATTGATGTCCATGCAACTTAGTAACAGGCAGCCATTTACTCAGTAGACATCACCTGAATGCCTACTATGTGCCAGGCACTGTTCTAGATTCTGAAAATACAACAACGAATAAAACAAACTCCCTGTCCTCATGGTGCTTCCTTTATAGAAGGAAGAAAATAAACAATCAAATAAGTAAATATAGAGACTGTTAAATGATGATATTACAAAGAAAAATAAAACAGGGTGATAGAGATATTCATGGAAGAATAGGGTACAGTTTTATGGGGTAGTCAGAGGAGACTCCTTTAATAAAGTGACATTTAATCAGAGGTTATTTGGTGATATGGTCTAAATTATTTAAAAAATCACTTTGATGCTTTTCCTTTTTCAAAACATAGTGATATGAAAAAGAAGAAAGTGTTGAAGTGAAAATACAGTGAAAACAACCAAATAAATTATGTTCTTTCAGGACCCATTAATTACTGAAAATCTGTCAAAGTTATAACCCAACACTAATGAATTAACAAATTATATTTTAATTAAATTCTTATTCTACTTAAAGACTAATTAAGGGATCATGAATGGCTGTGCTTTATGTATTTCAACATAGATATTTTATGAGCATATGCAAATATATATTTCCTTTATGAAAAGTACTTTTCACATTTCAAATATAAACAGGCCTAAATAACCAAGCAAATCACTTTTATGTTCCCTTTCTCTTTTCTTTTGATAATAAAATCATCACTAGTAAGCAGATTTAGAAAAAGACACAAGAAATGATGAGACACACATGAGCAGACACATCTGGGTACAGAAATGTCATATCCGTATTGTCTTGACATGGGTCACACAAAATACGAGCTTCCAATTCAGGCAAAGCCAGGCCTACAGGGAAGATTTGTTTATTTGCTTTGGAGACACAATCTGATAAATTTATAGCATAATGTCTTTTTTTTTTCTATAAGCATATCAGATACCTACTATGACAGTTACATAATATAATGTTACATCTCCAAAATTAATAGAATTAAATGAAAGGAGATTAAGTTGAGTATTACATACACACACACTTCATTTGTTTGTTCTGAGCATTCTTCCATCTATCACATGCTGGATGCTTGCAATTTATTAGGCACAGCGGAAGTCATTGGTGATAGAGGTCTTTTGCAGTGTGTGCAATTAGTCATAAGTAGAATGAAGCAAAAAGTAACTCAAAATAGTGCAAAATTACCTGTGTTCTAGAAACCATAAATCTAAATGCCTGCCCCACTCTGAGCCATAAAGCTAGTAGAGAAAATGTGCTTGAAAAATCAATTGGATACCAAAATTATTATAACAAAAATATAGATTGTTTGTAATTAATAAATATACATTTTTTATAATTTATTTTGCTTTATGAAATTATTTTACCAGCACAAAAGTGTTCACCTGTTTCTTTTTTTTTTTTTTAATTTACATTCAAATTTTATTTTTTAAAATTTACATCCAAATGTTGAGTTAGCATATAGTGCAACAATGATTTCAGGAATAGAATCCTTAGTGCCCCTTACCCATTTAGTCCATCCCCCCTCCCACAACCCCTCCAGCAACCCTCAGTTTGTTCTCCATATTTATGAGTCTCTTCTGTTTTGTCCCCCTCCCTGGTTTTATATTATTTTTGTTTCCCTTCCCTTATGTTCATCTGTTTTGTCTCTTAAAGCCCTCAAATGAGTGAAGTCATATGATTTTTGTCTTTCTCTGACTGAATAATTTCACTTAGCATAATACCCTTCAGTTCCATCCATGTAGTTGCAAATGGCAAGATTTCATTCTTTTTAATTGCCAGGGAATACTCCATTGTATATATATACCACATCTTCTTTATCCATTCATCCATCGATGGACATTTGGGCTCTTTACATACTCTGGCTATTGTTGATAGTGCTGCTATAAACATTGGGGTGCATGTATAGCACACCTGTATCCCTTAGATAAATACCTAGTAGTGCAATTGCTGGGTCGTAGAGTAGTTCTATTTTTAGTTTTTTGAGGAACCTCCATACTATTTTCCAGAGTGGCTGCACCAGCTTGCGTTCTCACCAACAGTGCAAAAGAGATCCTCTCTCTCCGCATCCTTGCCAACATCTGTTGTTGCCTGAGTTGTTAATGTTAGCCATTCTGACAAGTGTCAGGTGGTACCTCATCGTGGTTTTGATCTGCATTTCCCTGATGATGAGTGATGTTGAGCATTTTTTCATGTGTCGGTTGGCCATCTGGATGTCTTCCTTGGAGAAGTGTCTATTCATGTCTTTTGCCCATTTCTTCACTGGACTATTTGTTTTTTGGGTGTTGAGTTTGATAAGTTCTTTATAGATTTTGGATACTAACCCTTTATCTGATGTGTCATTTGCAAATATCTTCTCCCATTCTGTCGGTTGCCTTTTAGTTTTGCTGATTGTTTCCTTCACTGTGCAGAAGGTTTTTATTTTGATGAGGTCCCAGTAGTTCATTTTTGCTTTTGCTTCCCTTGCCTCCAGAGATGTGTTGAGTAAGAAGTTGCTGCGGGCAAGATCAAAGAGGTTTTTACCTGCTTTCTCCTCGAGGATTTTGATGGCTTCCTGTCTTACATTGAGGTCTTTCTTCCACTTTGAGTTTATTTTTGTGTAAGAAAGTGGCTCAGGTTCATTCTTCTGCATGTCGCTGTCCAGTTTTCCCAGCACCACTTGCTGAAGAGACTGTCTTTATTCTATTGGATATTATTTCCTGCTTTGTCAAAGATTAGTTGGCCATAGGATTGTGGGTCCATTTCTGGGTTCTCTACTCTGTTCCATTGATCTGAGTGTCTGTTCTTGTGCCAGTACCATACTGTCTTGATGATTACAGCTTTGTAGTATAGCTCGAAGTCAGGGATTGTGATGCCTCCTGCTTTGGTTTTCTTTTTCAAGATTGCTTTGGCTATTTGGGGTCTTTTCCAGATCCATACAAATTTTAGGATTATTTGTTCTAGTTCTGTGAAGACTGCTGGTGTTACTTTGATAGGGATTGAATTGAATATGTAGATTGCTTTGGGTAGTGTCGACATTTTAACAGTATTTGTTCTTCCTATCCAAGAGCATGGAACCTTTTTCCATTTTTTTGTGTCTTCTTCAACTTCTTTCATCAGCTTTCTATGGTCAGTGTATAGATTTTTCACCTCTTTGGTTAGGTTTACTCCTAGGTATTTTATGGTTTTTTGTGCAACTGTAAATGAGATTGATTCCTTGATTTCTCTTTCTGTCGCTTCATTGTTGGTGTGTAGGAGTGCAACCAATTTCTGTGCATTGATTTTATATCCTGCCACTTTACTGAATTCATGAATCAGTTCTAGCAGTGTTTTGGTGGAATCTTTTGGGTTTTCCATATAGAGTATCATGTCATCTGCAAAGAGTGAAAGTTTGACCTCCTCCTGGCCGATTTGGATGCCTTTTATTTCTTTGTGTTGTCTGGTTGTAGAGGCTAAGACTTCCAATACTGTGTTGAATAACAGTGGTGAGAGTGGACATCCCTGTCTTGTTCCTGACCTTAGGGGGAAAGCTCTCAGTTTTTCCCCATTGAGGATGATATTAGCATTAGGTCGTTCATATGTCTTTTATGATCTCGAGGTATGATCCTTCTATCCCTACTTTCTTGAGGGTTTTTATCAAGAAAGGATACTGTATTTTGTCAAATGCTTTCTCTGCATCTACTGAGAGGATCACGTGGTTCTTGTCCTTTCTCTTATTGATGTGATGTATCACATTGATTGTTTTGTGGATATTCAACCAGCCCTGCATCCCAGGTATAAATCCCACTTGGTCGTGGTGAATATTTCTTTTACTGCATTGTTGGATCCAGTTGGCTAGTATCTTGTTGAATATTTTTGCATCCATGTTCATCAGGGAAATTGGACTGTAGTTTTCCTTTTTAGTGGGGTCCTTGGTTTTGGAATCAAGGTAATGCTGGCTTCATAGAAAGATTTTGGGAGTTTTCCTTCCATTTCTATTTTTTGGAACAGCTTCAGAACAATAGGTGTTAACTCATCTTTAAATGTTTGGTAGAATTCCCCTGGAAAGCCATCCAGCCCTGGACTCTTGGTTTTGGGGAGACTTTTTATTACTAATTTGATTTCTTTACTGGTTATGGGTCTGTTCAAATTTTCTATTTCTTCCTGTTTCAGTTTTGTTAGTGTATATGTTTCTAGGAATTTGTCCATTTCTTCCAGATTGCCCATTTTATTGGCATATAATTGCTCATAATATTCTCTTACTGTTGTTTGTATTTCTGCTATGTTGGTTGTGATTTGTCCTATTTCATTCTTCGTTTTATTTATTTGGGTCCTTTCCTTTTGCTTTTTGATCAAACTGGCTTGGGGTTTATCAATTTTGTTAATTCTTTCAAAGAACCAGCTTCTGGTTTCATTGATCTGTTCTACTGTTTTGGGGGTTTCAGTAGCATTGGTTTCTGTTCTAATCTTGATCATTTCCTGCCTTCTACTGTTTTGGGGTTTTATTTGCTGTTCCTTTTTCAGCTCCTTAAGGTGTAAGGTTAGGTTGTGTATCTGAGACCTTTCTTCTTTAGGAAGGCCTGAATTGCTATATACTTCCCCCTTATGACCACGTTTGCTGCATCCCAGAGGTTTTGGGCTGTGGTATTATCATTTTCATTGGCTTTCATGTACTTTTTAATTTTCTCTTTAACTTCTTGGTTATCCCATTATTTTTTTAGTAGGACGTTCTTTAGTCTCCAAATATTTGTTGTCTTTCCACGTTTTTTTCTTGTGGTTGATTCAAGTTTCTTAGCATTGTGGTCTGAAAATATACATGGTATGATCTTGATCTTTTTGTACTTATTGAGGGCTGATTTGTGTTCCAGTAATGATCTATTCTGGAGAATGTTCCATGTGCACTGGAAAAGAATATGTATTCTACTGCTTTAGGATGAAATGATCTGAATATATCTGTTAAGTCCATCTTGTCTAGTGTGTCACTCAAAGCCATTGTTTCTTGTTGATTTTCTGTTTGGATGATCTGTCCATTGTTGTAAGTGTGGTGTTGAAGTCCCCTACTATTATGATATTATTATCATAGAGTTTCTTTATGTTTGTGATGAGTTGATTTATATATTTGGGTGCTCACTTTGGGAGCATAAATGTTTACAATTGTTAGATCTTCTTGGTGGACAGACCCCTTGATTATTATATAATGCCCTTCTGCATCTCTTGATACAGTCTTTATTTTAAAGTCTAGATTGTCTGATATAAGTATGGCTACTCCGGCTTTCTTTTGTTGACCATTAGCATGATAGATGGTTCTCCATCCCCTTATTTTCAATCTGAAGGTGTCTTTAGGTCTAAAGTGGGTCTCTTGTAAACAGCATATAGATGGAGCTTGTTTTCTTATCCACTCTGTTACCCTATGTCTTTTGATTGGAGCATTGAGTCCATTGATGTTTAGAGTGAGTACTGAGAGATATGAATTTATTGCCATTATGATGCTTGTGGAGTTGGAGTTTCTGGTGGTATTTTCTGGTCCTTTCTAATCTTTGTTGCTTTTGGTATTTATATATATATATATATATATATATATATATATATATATATATATGTATTTTCATCTTTTCTCCCCTCAGAGAGTCCCCCTTAAAATTTCCTGCAGGGCTGGTTTATGGTCACAAACTCCTTTAATTTTTGTTTGTCTGGGAAACTTTTTATCTCTCCTTCTATTTTGAATGACGGCCTTGCTGGATAAAGAATTCTTGGCTGCATATTTTTTTTTTTTTGATTCAGCACATTGAATATATCCTGCCACTCCTTTCTGGCCTACCAAGTTTCTGTGGATAGGTCTGCTGCAAACCTGATCTGTCTTCCCTTGTAGGTTAGGGACTTTTTTCCCTTGCTGCTTTCATGAGTCCCCCCTTGCCTGATTATTTTGTGAATTTGACTCTGATATGCCTTGTTGATGGTCGGTTTTTGTTGAATCTAAGGGATTTTGATGTCTGTGTCTTTCCCCAGGTTAGGAAAGTTTTCCACTATCATTTGCCCACATAACCCTTCTACCCCTATTTCTCTCTCTTCCTCTTCTGGGACCCCTATGATTCTGATGTTGTTCCTTTTTAATGAGTCACTGATTTCTCTAATTCTTAAATCATGCTCTTTTGCCTTTATCTCCCTCTTTTTTTCTGCTTCCTTATTCTCTATAAGTTTGTCCTCTATATCGCTGATTCTCTGTTCTGCCTCATCCATCCTTGCCACTGCTGCATCCATCCGTGATTGCAGCTCAGTTAGAGCATTTTTAATTTCATTCTGGCTATTTTTTACTTCTTTTATCTCTGCAGAAAGAGATTCTAATCTATTTTCGACTCCAGCTAGTATTCTTATTATCGTGATTCTAAATTCTGGTTCAGACATCTTGCTTGTATCTGTGTTGGTTAAATCCCTGGCTGTCGTTTCTTCGTGCTCTTTCTTTTAGGGTGAATTCCTTCACTTTGTCATTTTGAAGGGAGAAAAGGAATTAATGAGGTAGAAAAATTGAAATTAAAAAAATTAAAATTAAAAATTAAAACCACACACACACATACACACATGCACACACAAATCGAATATATGATGCTAGGTCCTAGGTGTGTTTTGGTCTGGGTGTTGAAAGTGGTTTGCCAGATTAGAGACAAAACAAGGGGGGGGGAGGAAAAAGAAAGGAAATCGTTTGGGAATTTGAAAAAATGAATTCACAGAATTAGACTAAAATGAGATGATGGGAGTAAAATAGAATTTGAAAAAATATACACAAAAGTAAAGGATATAGTAGAAAAAAATTAATGAAAAATATTTTTAATAAAAATTAAAAATAAATATGACTTTATTCTTTTTCTGTATTCAAGAAAAAAGAAAAGAAATGAAAAGAGAAAAAAGATTAAAAGAAGAAAGGAAAAAAGGAAATAGTTTGAAAATTTGAAAAAGTGAATACACTGTAGTAGACTAAAATAAAATTATGAAAGTAAAATAGAATTTGAAAAATTTACATAAAAGCAAAAAATATAGTGAAAAATTAAATAAAAATATTTTTAATAGAAATTGAAAGTAAAAATGAAGTTTTCTCTTTCTGCATTCAAGAAAAAGAAGTTTAAAAGAGAAAAAAAGAAAAAGAAATAAAAAAATAAAAAGGAAATTGTTTGAAAATTTGCAAAGATGAATACACTGAAGTAGAGTAAAATAAAATGATGGAAGTAAGAAATTGAAAAAAATGAATTTTTTTCTGTTTCTGTATTCAAGAAAAAGAAGTGTAAAAGAGAAAAAAATAAAAATAAAATTGAATAGATGGACCTGCTAACAGACTGAAGTAGGACTGAAATTCCTTCGTTTTCCCCTAGAAGTCAGTCTGTGTAGCGCCTTACGGTCCATAAACTAAGCCGCCGGTGAGACTTGTGTTCTTCAAGAGCGAAGTTGGCCCAGTTGGGCCGGGCTCAGTGTAACGGCTCCGCTGTCCACTAGATGGCGCTGCTAGCCTCCTGGGGTGGAGTGTGGCGGCTCGTAGGTGTGTATGCGCATGCGTGGGAGCGGAACATGGCGTCAGCCAGCTACCCGGTCTGTTCTCCTAAATCAGCAATCGCGCACCCGTCCTCTGGTCCTCTGTCTTCAGCTCTCGTCCACTCCCCGCTTTTTCACTCTCCGCGACCAGGCCCCAGGCAGTACCTCTCTCCCGAGTTTTGTCTCAGATGCGGCTGATTTCCCCGGCCCCTTACTCCCGAAGGACCGCGGCTTTGACCCGTTCCGCCCCTCCGCGGGAGCGTCTCACCGAGCACTGGCCCAACGAGCAACGGCCGAATGTCCGCTGCACCCAGGAACTGCCGCTGGACCCTGCTGCTGCCGGTGCCCCGAGACTGCGGCCAGGTGCCGGCCTGCCCCAGAAGAAGTTCGCGAGACGGTGTAGCAGCAGCGTTTCAGGGATTGTGGGAAATCACAACGCGTACCTGGCACCGGGCTTCACCCTTGAGGACCTTGTTCCAGCACCAGCGAAGGTGGCTGCCTTCTGGGGTCTGCTGGGACCAGGTGGCTTCAACAGTCTCCACCAAATGTCCTTCCAGCAGTGGGACCGCTTCTCCCCGTGTGGCCCGAGCACCTCCCGGACCCCACTCCGTTCCTGGGGATTCGCCCTTCCCAGCAGAGCACCGCCAGGTAGGGAGCTGCGGAGTTGCAGCCTTTGCACTCCCCTTGTTTACAGTCTTAATGGAATTGAAACCCTCTCCTTTCTCCTTTCTCCCTTTCACAGTCCCTGTGGCTGTTTCCAATTTTCCCCTTTCTCTCCAGCTGCTTTTGGGGAGGGGTGCTTTTCCCTTATTCTCCCCCCCTCCCCAGTCTCTGTCCTCTCTCTGCCTGCAAAAGCGGTTCTCTACCCTCAGCAGCTTCTCGTTCCCCAAATTCCCCTCTCTGTGCCACGTACCTGCTGAATTCTGTGGTTCAGGTTGTGCAGATTGTTGTGTTAATCCTCCAATCAGTTTTCTACTGTGTAGGATGGTTTAATATTGGTCTGGCTGTATTTCGTGGATGCGAGACACAGAAAACTTCCATGCTGTCCCACCATCTTGGCTACTCCCACCTGTTTCTTAATGTAAATCTGTTGAGAGTTGGATAGCAGATGGAGTGTCAATACATTTAAACTATTCTTTATTGTTAGACTAACGGAATATTTAAAGGGTATTTAAACATGTAATTTCAGCAAATTTTTTTAAAGAAAATACAATCATGTCCAGATCCTAATAGAAAGCCATCATTGTCAAGTAAGCCATACTTTGGACCTTAGATTCTCCTGCACTTTTTTCCCCCATTATTTATTCAAGTAGATCTTACATACAAAATCAATATAGTATGGGATGCTAGAAAAAGGGGGTGGGTCCTAGTGTTATTTTGGGGACAACAGTAAACAGTGAGAACATGAGAACATAATCTGCCCTCAGAATGCTGTCATGGTTCATAGCTGTTTGATTTAACATCAATCAGTCACTTTATCATCTTTTCCCACCTCCTTGTCCCCATTCCCTACCACATAGGGACACCAATACCTTTTTCTGGTTTGATTGTCCTGCTTTAGTTGGAATTAAACCGAAAGCAAAATTAGAAGAGAAGAGACCAAGTTTGAGTGCCTGGATGATCGGGGATTAAAATTTTACATGTCCATAGGTCCCTGGGGAGACTATTGAGCTCCAGGTGACCAGACTGGAAATCAGATTGAGTCACTGGCAGGTTTAAAGCTTTTTATTTCACCATGATTCTCACTGCATGTGACCCTGGCCTGTCCTTAGTCATTCACCCATCTGGCTCCATGTACAGGCTTCCTCGATTTTCCAAGAACATAAGCCCAGAGCCATGCCTGGCCTTCACCAGGAATGCTTTTTCTCCAGCTCTTGGTCAACTTCCCTCCCTCAGGTCTGCATCAAAAGCAGCCATCGTCAGCCATTCTCTGTAAAATGGCACCCATCCCAGGACCTGGTGTTTCTCCAGAGCTCGGTACCATGCCTGTCCCAGGCAAAACAGTGAATCAAGAAAGGCGTTTGTGTTTGTGTATCTCCTACCATCCAGTAGGAGCTCCACATTTTGTTTGTTGTTTGTTTGTTTTACAGTAAGGATTAAGGAATGGTAATCTGGATGAAAGTGTGAGGCCTGGGCAGGGGACAGGGGGATGTACAATATTTATCAGGCACATAGTTTTGCTGGTGGCTTTGGTGGAAGGGAGCAGCTGAGGAGATGAGGCTGGGGAGAGAGAATCACACCCCTCAAAATATCTCTTCTCGCTGTTGCTTGGACATCTTCTTAGTGTCCTTCCTTCTGACTTACTCGTTATCAGCGCTCCTGTATTTATTCATCAATTTACTTGCTTATTCAAGAAATATTCATTGAGTACCTTTGTTACTGTCACTGGTTCCCATGGTCCCTTGTCTTACTTTTTAATCTGCCTTATTGTGTCTTCTTCTGCTGGCTACTAAAACTTGCCTGTTGTGTGTTAGTTCCATTAGAGGACTGCTTGTTTTTCAAAGTAAATACCGTTCATTGCTTCAGTATAAAAGAGCATGCCTTTAGTGATGGTACTTGGGGCACAATGGCAGGCAGGTGGGGCTTAGAGAATAAGAGAAAAGGAGGGCAAGAGGGTCTGTAAATTGCACTTTCTTAAGGCTGACACATACACTACTAGCTTTTCCATCTAAGAGGTTATTCCATCTTGATCTTCATGATCAAGTTAGTGGAGTTCAATTTATACTTGTGCATTTTCATGGGTTTATTTTATCCTTCAACAGCACTCAACTTACGGAGTGAGTATCTGCAGTTTACCAAGCACTGATTAGGTGCTAGACGTACAGCATCTAGATCTTTGCTGTCTTGGTGCTTGAGTCACTGAAAATGATGAAATCACATTTAAAAAAAAAAAAATAGACATCATAGTTGTTTGAGATTTTCTCAGAATACTACATAATGATTTTTTTGGCATTAGAAAAACCTGAAAGATTTATTATCTGTTTCCTTGATTAAACTTCCTTTCTGCTCTAATAAAAGATGGGTTTTAGAGGAAAGTAAAGCTAAGTAAGAAAAGATATTTTTTCATCAATCATTGCAATAACCACAAAATCTAAATGTGTCATATCAGTATTCTGAGTGACATGGGCTGGTTGCTTCTAAATTTCTTTTTTTAATAGTTGAATGAAGTTAAACAAAATTCTTGCTATATTTGGTTTAAAATGATTTTGATGATCAGCATGTGTTAGCAGCATTTACAAATTCTAAACAACTTTCACCACATCTATAATATTCTTTAGTTCCTTCTGGGATTTGCTGCTTAAAGGAAAGTGGGAACAATGTAGCTCACATTATTCTGATAATTAACA
Organism: Panthera leo; assembly: GCF_018350215.1. Classification (NCBI taxonomy): domain Eukaryota; kingdom Metazoa; phylum Chordata; class Mammalia; order Carnivora; family Felidae; genus Panthera; species Panthera leo. Next base: position 145,401,431 of record NC_056683.1, read on the forward strand.
TCTGTGAAGGACAAGCTTCTGCATAAATTTTTCTCATAAAAGGAGGAAATACATAGAAACAGAATGATGCATCATGTGCTATGGTTTTAATATTTAAACATTTTTCTCTTAGGGACTGAACCTCTAGCTTCTGCATGTAAAAGCACTCTTTCATTTTTTTTATTTTTAATTTTTTGTGCAAATAAATAGCGGAGACAATTCCAAATAAACTATTTTGTTTGGGCATAGTCTTCTTTTCTACACATGAAAATCAGGGGCTTGTCATTCTAATACCTTTTCAAATAATTTCTCCAACTATTTCTTTCAAAAATCATTTTTGTGTAATTTCTAAAACGAAGATTTAATCAACATTTCAAAGAAACAGTGTCTCCTTTTGATATTTATCTAATTCCTCTTACTAGAGCTTTCTCAACATATGAAGGCATAGGTGCAGGGTTTTACCAAGTTTTCCTCCACGGATGACTGATTGTGTGTTGAATTTCTCCTGATTCCCAAGGAATGAGCACTGCATCCCCCAGTCAGTAGTTTCAAGACTAATTGGCTGTCTTTTGTTGCCCAACCAGAGCCATTGTGCCCATCTCCTCAGCAGTCTCGGAAAATGCTCCCACTTCAATATCTGGACAACGTTACTTCCAATTAGCAACATGATCTCTGGTTTGGTTAATCGTTCTTCTAGTAACCTGAGAAGATAACACCAACACATGTTTCCACTTCTGATAACCTGGAGCTCCTCTCTTCTCCGTACCTGGAGAACTTGTTCAGGAAGTTTTTCTGAAATTGGAGCTCCCTTTTTCTCTTCTTTTAAAAATGTTTTCTGGGGCATCTGGGTAGCTCAGTTGGTTAAGCATCTGACTTCGGCTCAGGTCATGTTCTCATGGTTCATGGGTTTGAGCCCCACGTTGGGCTCTGTCCTGACAGCTCAGAGCCTGGACCCTGCTTCGGATTCTGTGCCTCCCTCTCTCTGTCCCCAACTCACACTCTGTCTCTTTCTCTCTCAAAAATAAATAAACATTAAAAAAAATTTTAATATTTTTTTAAATTTTAGAAAATAATGTAACTTTTCATTGTATCAGTTTTATTTTTACTAATGGCATTTAGTAAGCATTGATATAATCTTTTGGCTGTTCTTTTAAAAAAGATATGGTGGGGCACCCGGATGGCTCAGTCAGTTAAGCAGCAGACTCTTGGTTTTGGCTTAGATCTTGATCTCATAGTTTGTGAGATCAAGCCCCATGTGGGGCTCTGCACTGACAGCATGGAGCCTGCTTGGGATCCTCTGTCTCCTCCTCTCTCTGCCCCTCCCCTTGCTTGTGCTCTCTGTCTCTCTCTCTCTCTCAAAATAAACATGTTTTTAAATAAAAAGAATTAATATGGTAAAATACACATAATAAAAAATGTACCATTTAGCTATGTTTAAGTGTAGAGTTCAGTGTGTGAGAAACAGATTTTTACCTCTCTCCTGTTACGGTTTTTCATCTGGGCCTGAGGATTAAATTGGCATAAGACAGATCAACAGAAGGAAAGCACACAAATGGATGTGAGTTTTATTGTGACATGGGAAGGCCTCATAAGGAACGGAGACCCAAAGAAATGGCAGAAGCTATGAGAGGCAATTGTGGAAAAGTAACTAAATTTTGTGGGGGAGAGGTAAAGGAAGATATGAATTAGTTTAACATGGTCTGTTTGTATAGAATTCCCTCGGTCTCAACTTCTCGCCCTTGATGATAAGAATGATACTTTCCTTCTGGTACAGAAAGGGTATCTTTCACATGAGACTTTCATCTCCTGCTTTTAAGTGAAGGAAAGGTCAGGGTTTTTTTCTTGCATTTGCTATTTTCAAGTACCTTTAACTCAAAATATTTTTTTTTTTTGCCAAAGTGGCATATTTTGGGGTGGGTTTTTCTGCCACCCTTCAAATGTTAGGTACATTCACATGGTTGTGCAACCAATCTTCAGGATCCTTTCATCTTGCAAGTCTAAAATTCTCTACCCATAAGACAACTTCTTATTCTTCCAGCTACCTAGCCACTGGCAGCCATTGTTCTAATGTCTGTTTCTAGGAGAAAAAAAAAATAATGGATTTTATAAAAGATTTACTATATATGTGAAGTATATAGTTAAGGTTTATTTTGTTAGTTATATAGGTATAAGGAAGGAAAAATACATTTTCTCTACCCTCTTATGTTTAGCATCTGAAGAGTGTGAATTAAACTGACAAAAGGCAGATTAACAGGAGAAAAAGTTTGATTTATATGCACATGGCAGGGACTCACAGAACAATAACTATTAGAACCAGGGGCTAATATATAATTTTAACAAAGTGTGATAAAGTATGGACAAGAGACCAAGCCAAGGAAAAGGCGATTTGGGCTTCTGGGGAGGAGGAAAGCAAGTTGTGGAAAGGAGACTAGGAAATGTGCGACAAAAAAGAGTTGTTTAATAAGGTTTATTATGCAGACTTTACGTCTTGGGTGTAAGAGTTATCTCAGGAGTCCTTCTCCTCTTCCTCACATGGGACAGGAGAACACCTTTATAAATGGAAATGTCCTTTACAAAACAGAAGTTTATGCCCTGCTTTTATGCAGAAAGGGGGAACAGAGAGCTTCCCTAGTGTCTGCTGTTTCTTAACAACCTTTATGCCAAAGAGGCATATTTTGAAGTAGCATTTTCTGATCCTTTTCATATATATATATATATATATATATAGAGAGAGAGAGAGAGAGAGAGAGAGAGAGAATAGTTAATTGTATTATGCCTACTTGAAAGGTTTAGTGGCCAGTTGAAAGGGGTAAGAAAACTGTACCTGCCTTACAAAATGCACATTATTTAGTTAGAAAATAAAGTATCAGGGTTAGAAGATATTTTGTTTGTTTGTTTGTTTGAACCCAGTGTAAAACATAAGAAGTGCATAGAAGTTTATAAAAGTGTGGGGTGCCTGGGTGGCTCACTTGGTTGAGCATCCACTCTTGATTTTAGCTCAGGTCATGATCTCATGGTTCGTGAGTTTGAGCCTTGCATCAGGCTCTGTGCTGACACCGTGGGGGCCTGTGTGGGATTCTCTCTCTCCTTCTCTCCAAGCCCCCCCCCCCCCCCACCAGCTGCTTGTGCACATGCTCTCTCTCAAAATAAATAAACTTTAAAAAAAAAGAAGTTTATAAAAGCTTTAAAAATGATAGAAGTTGTTTTAGGCCAGTTGAATTATGTGTATGCCATTTTCCAAATGTTTTTTTGCTCAGTATCTCTCAAACCTATGCACATATGTGTATGTGTGTTTGTACTCACTTTTTACTTCTACCTATAAAGATCTTGTTTTTCACATCCTTACTAAAACTCAGAATTATGTGACTTAAAAAAATTAAGTTATGAAAAGTATCTAGGTAGGCCATAAGTATCTTTGGCTCTGTTACCAGCCTTTGCCAAAAATGCCTCAGAGCAACCAAAACACAACAGAGTGGAGGTTCTGTTTCCATGGAGGCCTTTTTGCTGGTATCATTTGTGCGTTACTATGGACAGCTTGCAGCCTAGAAGCTGGGATTTCATGTTACGGAGTATGATGAAGGTTTAGCCTACCCTGATGCTAATCCAAAATTTAATTCTAATGTAATACTTAGTAATACATTTCAAACCAAAAGGAGTTTACTTAGTTTACAAAAAGATTAAATTCCCTTTATCTTGGTGCATTAACTTAAAATAAGCTTAAAGACTAATGGAAATATATACACTTACTATATTTTTACCATATTCTTTGTATCATGCAGCTAGCTTTGTTTTGAGGACTTTTGTCCTTTGCATTTTTGGTTTCTTTTTTCATTTTCACATTTCCTTCCAATGTTTGAGGTTTAGAAAAAAATGATACAAGCTAAACTTTACTGTTTTTCATTATCCAAGTATATTTTGCTGATGATGAATATACTTTAGAAATGGCTTATTTAATGAAACAGTGTCTCATCAGTCATTCCTATATGATTTGTTATGCAAAATGTACATGAACATTATAAAAAAGAATGTTTATGTTAAATTTTACTCTGTTCACCATTTGTCACCCTTTCATAAGTTTATACAGCAAGTCTCATTTCTAAACTTAAGATACAGTGTAATCTCTTTTTTTTTCTTCCTGTATTCTTTTTTTGTTGTTATTTGTAATTTTTTAATAGAGGACAAAGCACTATCTTGAGTCATTAGACCCTACTAGGAAATCATTCTTTGATTTATACCAACAGTGTATGAGGATAAATGAATCACAGAATGGTAAAATGAACACCAAGTTACAATATTTGCAAATAATTATTGCAAGTACTTTAATATTTATAAAATATGTAAGTGTATTTTATACATAGTTATTTAAATGTATATCTTAAATGTGTTTGGTCATACGTCTTGACAACCAAGGAAACCAAGAGTTTATGAAATTCCATTTTAAGCAGAGAGTCTGGGTGTTTTTTGCTTTGTGGTGTTGGGTATTACACATCTATAGCACGTGCCTTTCAGTCTCTATGTTAGATCTTCAAGTGCAGATGCTTGCCATTGAGGAAGAGGAAATTAGCACGGGTCCTGCAATCTTCCACTGAACAAATTTTAAGAAAAAATAATACTTCTTTGCCACTTTTCAATTCTTTTAAGGTCTGCTGTTACAAATTTTAATGAAAAGCACCATACTATTTGATTTTTTTTAGTAAAATTTCTCTTTCCAATATGAAATAAATGACTAAAAATAACATATACTTTTTCTTCCTCTCATCTCTGTTTTGCTCAGTTGTATATCCCGCATCCTTTTCTGTGTCCTTTCTTTTTTGTTACTTTCTTCTCCTAAATCTTAAATTCTGACTAATGTTTGCATTGTTTGAAGGTAATAATCCTTCATTGTTGTTCATCTTAAAACAGTTATTTCTTTCATTTTGTGCTGTTTCATGGTTATTTATAAGGAGAAACCTGTTTCAACTACGAGGGGGTCTACCTGGGCTAGAAAGAGAAGGCTTCATGCCATTAATACTACCTTTCTATACAGTCGTTCCTCTTCTGTGTGTTAGCAGTTTCTTCTGTTCATCTAACCTGAGAGCCTTTTTGTCTGTTCCTGTAGTCCCAAGGCTCATAGGCTCTCAGGCCAAATAACTCCATTTCTTGAGGCCTGTAGGAAATGATACAGCGAAGGTAAACTGTAGAGGAAAATGTTCATTTTTATAATGAACGGTTGAAAGCAGCCTCAGTATCCAACATTTGGATAATAATTAATTAAATCATAATATATTCACTTGATGAGATATTATACTTTTTTGGACTAGCAATGTAGTAAAAATATTTATGATATAGTGTTAATTTAAAAAAGTGAAAACTCGGGATGTAAAATAGTATATTCCAGAATTAAAACAATATAAATGGGGCACCCCGGGGGCTCAGTTGGTTAAGCGTCTGAGTTTGGGTCAGGTCATGATCTCGAGGTTCGTGAGTTTGAGCCCCGCGTCGGGCTCTGTGCCGACAGCTCAGAGCCTGGTGCCTGTTTCAGATTCTGTGTCTCCATCTCTCTGTGCCCCTCCCCTGCGCTCTCTCTTTCAAAAAGAAATAAAAACATTAAAAAACAAAAGCAAAAGCAATGTAAAACACATTCACAGGTCAAAACAGTGAGCAAGAGTATCCCAGTTTGCAAAATCCATTGTGTCATTGTATTAGAAGTATCATCTTTTGGGCGCCTGGGTGGCTCAGTCGGTTGGGCGTCTGACTTCAGCTCAGGTCACGATCTCGCAGTCCGTGAGTTCGAGCCCCGCCTCGGGCTCTGGGCTGATGGCTCGGAGCCTGGAGCCTGCTTCCGATTCTGTGTCTCCCTCTCTCTCTGTCCCTCCCCCGTTCATGCTCTGTCTCTCTCTGTCTCAAAAATAAATAGACGTTAAAAAAAAAATTTTTTTTTTAAAAATAGGTTAAAAAAAAAGACGTATCATCTTTTCTTGTAGGGGGAGAGGTTTCCGTACTTTTAGGTAAAGTTCGTTACTTATATAATTAAAAATCATTTTTACTATAAAGATAAATAAAGATTAAAAATGTTCAAACATATACATGTTTAGATATTAGATATATATAGTGATCTGTGAAGCGTGCTATGATGAACACCCACTTAACTACATTTTGCTTTTCTTTTGTTATCTCAAGAAAATGCCTTCTGCTGTCACCTTTAATATTTCTGACATCAGATCACTGCCGACTTCATGCCAGCACTCTTTCTCAGAGGCTTAAGACTTTAACCTGTATGGTCTGCTTAGCTCCATTCAACTTATTTTTGTGAATTACATGTTTACAGTTTAATAGAAAGGTGTTAATTTGCCTCCAGCTGCTAAAATTAATTGCCAGTTTGCTTCTTTTGAATTTTGCATTTTAATTTACATGTTATCACACACTACCTAATGTTTTGTATCCTCTTTTTTCACTAAATACCACATTATGATTATTTTCCAGTAACAATAATGATAGAGTACCTGTGTTAACATCTGCGTCCTCAAGATAGCAGATGCCAAAGCAAGAGTAGCCAAAGCAATGTAATCAATGTAAAGATTACATGAGGGTAATGCCCTTTGCGGGAGGGAGGGAGCCCCACAAAGGTGCCAGAGCCATCAGACCATGATGTGGGCTGACCCTGCGTGGAGGAGAGATGAAGGGAAGTTGGCAGGAAGCCCTCAGACCCTACTGCGGCTCTCAGGAGCACTGGATGAGGCGCTCAGCAGTCCTGGGTCTCAGTTGCCTCTTGGAGGACCCAGGGTCTGCAGGAACCTGTTAGCATCCCGGCCAGTCCCAGGCACCATCAGCCTGTGGGAGGCACGGCCGCTGCTGGAATGCAGTGATGGATTTCAGAGTGCCACCTGGGACCACAACAATCACGTTCCCTGCCCTCGGAGATGTGAGAAGCGTCATGACCTACACACTTCGCAAAAATAAATCCGAACGCTGTGTCATACTCCATCTGAAAGCTATACCGTATTGAACTGAATTCTTTCGAGCAAGCCAGAAATCTAGGAATCCTTGACAACTTTGTCTTTTCACTTCCACAGCCAAAGCATCACCAAACCATATTACTTTATGAAACATCCCCTAACTCTGACCTTTTGTCTTCAGTACCAAGGTAATAACTCCACCCTCATCTTTGGCCTTAACTTTTAGAATGATCTGTGCCCAGACTCTGTCCCTCTGCAACACTGCTCCAAAGTAACTTTGAACAAAAATAACCATATTTTCCCAGCCATACCCTTTTCAAATCCACTTGTGGCTTCTCATTGCTCTTTGAACGATGCGAAATGATCCAGACGTTTCCTGTAGTGCAACAGTTCATGCCAATCCCCGCCCCCCCGCCACTGTTTGTGTCCCCACCATGCACCCCCATTCCCCCTCCACTGACCACCTTTCAGTTTGCACATGAGATGTGTTTCCTCACAGCTTAGGCTTGTGTGTGCTCTTTCTTCTTCTGGAACATGCCTTCCCTCTCTTTATCAACAATTTATGCACAGCTCAGACCACAGCGCGCGTCGTTTATTCAAGGAGTCGCTTCCTCGACACTCCTGATGAAGTCAAAGCCCCTGACTGTGAGCTCTTTTGTAGCAAAGCACCTTCCTCATCTTTATAGCATTTTTTATAGCTTCAACTTCCCTTTTATTTTTATAATTACACTGCACCTTGCAATATTCTGTAATAACTGTCTACATTCTGTGCTATGAAGACAGGTCCACCTTTTTTTGTTGTTTTCTTTTTGTTTTTTGGGGGGGCTCAGCAGCAGTTTATAGCAGTTACTGCCATAGAACAAAATAAATATTTATTGTTGAATGCAAAACTGGGCTTTGTGTAAAAGTGTAAAAAAAAAAAAATATGGGAACAGTTGTAGCTGTAAGAATAGATGTGTGGTCCCTAAGATAAAAAGGGAAAGGAGAAACCATCCAAGAAGAGCACCTATATCCTGGATTCATTTGGGGATGCTAAAACATCTTTGGAAGCATACAGGTGCCAACATCAGCATGCATTTGAAGAATCACAAGTACTTCAGAATAACTTGAGTGAAGGAGGTAATTTGGGAAGAGGCTGAAAATGAGGGTAGACGTAAAGAGAAACCTGACCATCAAGTATTTTGTGTGCAACTTGAGCAATTTGGACTCTACATGGAAAGCTGTTGAGAAGCACTAAGAGATTTGAAGGAGAGACCTGAGCAGATTTGCTTTCTAGAAAGATTTGTCAGGAATGGGTAGGAGAAATTGGAAGGAGCCAAGTGGAGCCAAGAAGTCCCATCAGGGTGTTTTCAGTAATTCAGGGGACGGGAGAAGAGTTTGAACTAGAACATTAGCAACAGTGACATTGGAAGGGAAGGGAGGGCCAGACAGACTAAAGAGCTATTAAGGAGTTAGAATCTGCAGCGCCCAGTCAATTATTACACGAAGCCGGCAAGCTGTTCAGGCCGCTATTAGGTCAAGGAGGATGAAGTCTGGGAACCGGCCTTTAAATTTGGCAAGCAGTCAAATCGCAACCTTCTCTGTGAGCAGCAAATGAACTTCTGTCTTCCCTAAAATAGCACTCTCAGGGAAATACAATTACTTCTTTAGCTTCTACCAAAACCCATCCCCTAGCTTTGAGAGGGGCCTAGAGTCAGGCGGAGGAAAGAGAACATCCCTCTGTCCAGCTGGTCATTGCAACTAAGGCTGAGATCGGCAATGTCATGGCAAGCATACGGAAGCACAGACTTATCTCCAGAATATCACAAAATGCCTGGGACGCTCGCTTGGGATGAATGAATCACAGAAGTCTACCAATATGTACTTAAATTAATTTTTTTCCTTATAACAGGATATCAAGAAAAGCTTTGGGAAAATGCTTAAAATATTCTCTTTCCAACTTTCAAATCAAGGCAGCTACCGTTATTCTTTCAAAGACTTCCCTTAAGCCAATTTTTATGACAAACGGGAAATTTTGAAAGCACCTTATTTCCATTCTTTGTGACTTTATTTAAGATTTTCAGGTAGGGTCTGTGTTGTGTTACTGTAATTTAAGGCTTATTTTATGACAAATCCATTGGATAATAATCATTTACTGAACAAACTGAACATATGCACTACGTGTCAGACACTGCTAGTGCTAGAAATGCAGGTAATTAACACAAAATGGTCTTTGCTCTCTGAAGCCATAAGTCACTTGGGGGAAAAGAACCCACACGTGCAAAAAAAAAAAAAAAAAAGGAAAGAAAGAAAAATAAAAAAATAATACATATTCGTAACAGAGATATAAAAATCTAAGTGCTATGGAAACACAGAGGAAAAAGCAAATTTAGGGAAATCAAGTTGATGTCAACTTTCTTACCAAAAGAAAAGCAAGTGAGGGAAGTTGGAGGCAAAAAGCAAGTTTGAGGGAAGAAATGCAGGCAAAAGGGACAGTGTTTATGGAGATACAGAAATAGCCAAGAAATTGACATTATTGGAGAACAAGTAAGCAACTTAATGCATTGACCTTGGGGAAAGACTGAAAAGGTTAGGAAAGTTGTTAAGCTGTATTTTAACACACACACACGCACACACACAGAGGAATGGGAAACATCATGCAGACTTGTTGTACACATACAGTAAGACATGGGGGCAGGGGAGAAAAAACAGCAAGAGGTTACATCACCTCAAAGTTCAGTTGAATTCGGCAACCATAGTCCATCTCCAGGTTCCCCCATTTGTGTCAGGAATGGGTTCCCATCTTCCAGTGTCCCGCAGCTAGAAAGTCCTACGGACCCTGATGAACAGGCCACGCCCACTGGCAGGACAGCTGACCCTAGTCAAATGGTGTGTGCCCCACCAACCGTGGGAGAGCCCCAGGGGATTATCTGTTAATTTAGGTGGTCATCCATGCTCTTTCCCCTGGCTTGAGACCAGAAGGACTTGATCATATATTTCCTGTCTTTATCGATTTGTGGCTTATTCCTCTTGAATTGCTCTATTCATTTTTTGTCATCTTTCTAAATTGTGGAGATTATTGAAAATTGCCAATTTGGTATTTGTGATGACTAAAAGGGTGCCAGAAGTTTAAACTTAAAACTTATACATGTTAGATTATTAAATAGCTAAATTATTAAGGTAGATTTAAAATATATCAAAAAGTTGGGGGCGGACCTGGGTGGCTCCATCAGTTAAGCACCTGAATCTTGATTTTCAGCTCAGGTCAGGCTCTCAGAGTTTGTGGGACCGAGCCCTGCATTGGGTTCCACAGCTGGCAGTGCAGAGCCTGCTTGGGATTGTTTCTTTCACTCTCTGTGCCCTTACCCTGCTTAAGCTGCCTCTAAATAAATAAATAAATAAATAAATAAATAAATAAATAAATAAATAAAAATAAAATATATCAAAAGGAAAAGGCATGCTTTCTGTTTTACCATGTAATAGTAAAAAGTAGCTGATCACATTCTCAGTAAGAAAGAAATAAACAGAGGCGCCTCGCTTGCTCAGTTGGTAGTGCATACGACTCTTGATCTTGAAGTTTGTGAGTTCAACCCTCAGTTGGGCATAGAGCTCACTTAAAAAAACAAAAAAACAAAACAAAAAACAAAGCAACAACAACAACAAAGAGGAAACAATAAAGCTATATTACCGGGTATGAAATCTTGAGCAAGTTACTTACTTGCTGTGAAATCTTGAGCAAGTTACCCCTCTCTTTGCCTCAGTTTCCTCATCTGTATCCATTTGCCTGCCACGTAGGTTGTCATTTGTTACAAGGATTAAATAAGAAATACTCGAACTTGGAACAGTGTTTGATCCATGGTTTGTTGTAGGTATAAAAACAATTGTTTCTGGCGCCTGGGTAGCTCAATCAACCAGTTGAGCATCTGATTCTTGTTTGTTTCTCAAGTTTATTTTATTTTTTTTTGAGAGAGAGAAAGAGAGAGAGAGTGTGTGTGTGTATGAGCAGGGAAGGGGCAGAGAGAGAGGGAGACACAGAATCCCAAGCAGGCTCCATACTCTCAGTTCAGAGCCCAACTTGGGGCTCGAACCCACGAACCATGGGCTCATGACCTAAGCTGAGACCAAAAGTCAGATGCTTAACCAACTAAGCCACCCAAGGCACCATGCGTCTGATTTCAGCTCAGGTCATGATCCCAGGGTTGTGGGATCTAGCCCTGCATCGGTCTCTACACTGAGCTTGGAGCCTGCTTAAAATTCCCTCTCTCTCTCTCTCTCTCTCTCTCTCTCTCACTCTCTCTCTCTTTCTCCCCCTCTGCCCCTCTCCCTAGCTCGTGCTTTCTCTGTCTAAAAAAAAATAATAATAAAATGAAAACAATTGTTTTTATTGCCATTAGTATCATATATGTTTAAATTCACTAACCTATTCTATGATCAAAACAGAAGGAAATATATTAATTATATATTTTATTATTAATGTCTACAAATTTTATCTCCTGTGCATTTTGTCTTATTTATTTGTCTATTTATTTTTTTGTTTGCATTATGTGTTTAGTTCTCACTAATTTGTGAATTCCTGGGGTTAGAGGATCATTTCACTTCTGATTAAAAAAAATTGGATGATTTTTATCTTATTCTTCTGTGTTTACATTCTTGACTTCTATTGTGCCTTGCACACAATAAGCATTCAATAGGTGTTTGTGGAATTGAATTATGAAAAAGCTCACCTTTTCTTATCTGTGAAAGCCCATGGGTGGCTAATAGCCTATTAAGTTGCTGACAGAAACTTTTACCTGCATTGTTCCCCGAAAGAATAACATCTGTAATGTTTGTTTAACCAGTAGAATTAAAAGATGCTTTGACTTTGCTCCAAGAATTAGAGGTTTATGTGACCACCAGATAAATGCTGTCTGACACATAATAAGACATCACAGCAAAGGGATTAAAAAGCAAATAGTATAGGTCCTACCTTAAAATACACACACACACACACACACACACACACACACACACACACATATTGGTTTGAGACTTTGTTTTTCACCAGAGGAAAATGAAAGCTAATATTCTCTGTGCGTGTAGTTTTATAACTTACATTTTTGGGGATAGAGAATGTCACTGATGTTAATTGCCACGTATACTCAAGAGCATGACTAAAAAGGCCACCCTACCGCTAATTACATCTACAGTCCTTCAGTTTTGACTGGAGCTATCTTGAGCCCAGTATGAAACGTATCTGACTCTGACTTCACCTAAACGAGCCTGATGATATGTTTGAAAGGCCCCACTTGATGGCTGGTTTTAGCGTGACCACCTCTCCAGTCCGCCACTGTGACTTGCCATCAGACTCCACGTTAGTCATCCTTTTGGATGTCATTTGGTGTCCAGAAAGCCTGATTCCCCTTATAACCTTGTCCTGGCAGGTCAGCCACTGACGCGTGGTCACTCAGTGGCCGGGTTCCAGGTGTTGGAGGCAAGGCTGGAACCAGCTGGCCTTGGCTGGTGTTGAACCAGCTGAATCCCAGGAGCAGATGATTGCTGACTCAGTGCTGTGAGTGTTGACCGAGAGGTGCTCGATTCATTCCCAGTCCTGCTGTTTGTCAGCTGTGAGGTCTCGGGCAAGTTAGTGACACTTCTTCAGTCTCAGTTTACTCCTTTGTAAAGTGGAGAGAATTATGCCAAAGGGCCAAACGCCTATTGGCTGTTGTGAGGACTAGGTGAAACAAGACGGGTAAAATACTCAGCACCCTGCCGGGCCCCAGTAAGAGCCATGACATGATAACTCTGCTGTAACTGGTATTTATAACGCTGAAGAAATCACTAGGCTATCGGCTGTACCTGCTTCAGTTTAGACCCAATTCCTAGTGTCGTCCACATTCTTCTTTTTGCCTCTCAAAGGTATGTAATACGTAAATATATTTCTGATAATATATTAGTTTATGAGGAAAACATTGTTATAGTCATCTGGTTTAAATTGTTACTATTCTAAGAAAAAATCGGGGTGCCTGGGTGGCTCAGTCAGTTAAGCGTCCGACTTCGGCTCAGGACATGATGTCATACTCCGTGCCTTTGAGCCCTGCGTTAGGATCTGCGCTGACAGCTTAGAGCTCAGAGCCTGGAGCCTGCTTCGGATTCTGTCTCCCTCTCTCTGCCCCTCCCCTGCTCACACTCTGTCTCTCTCTCAAAAGTAAATAAACATTAAAACAATTTTTTTAACTAACAAAACATTGAAAAAGAAGAACAACAAGGTAATGGATTTGACTTGCCAAATATTAAAATGGATTTTAAAATAAAATAATCCCCAAATATGGTACGAGAGTCAGTAGAGAGATGAGCGAAGCAAGTAACCAAGGAAAAGCCCTCATAGCGACAAAAATGTGCTGCATGGTAAGGGAGCCAGGAAGAGAGCACACATTACAGGCTCTGGGAACAGAGCACACACTGCAAGCAGGCTCTAGGAAGGGAGCACACACTGCAAGCAGGCTCTAGGAAGAGAGCACACACTGCAAGCAGGCTCTAGGGAGAGAGCACACACTGCAAGCAGGCTCTAGGGAGAGAGCACACACTGCAAGCAGGCTCTAGGGAGAGAGCACACACTGCAAGCAGGCTCTAGGGAGAGAGCACACACTGCAAGCAGGCTCTAGGGAGAGAGCACACACTGCAAGCAGGCTCTAGGGAGAGAGCACACACTGCAAGCAGGCTCTAGGGAGAGAGCACACACTGCAAGCAGGCTCTAGGGAGAGAGCACACACTGCAGGCAGGCCCTAGCATACATACTCCCACTGTGCCCTCCCCATTACAGTGAATTTTGTAGTATTGTCCTCTACTGGAGATGCCTCAGCAGTACTTAGCACAGTTCCTTAGATGCAGGAGACATTTGGTAGTACGTTGGTTATTTCACTGGTCTTCCTTGGACACTAATAACAGATATTACTAGTCAGTCCTGGCCCCTTTCTCACAGAGTCTGAGCTCTGCCACAGAGCCTCTTTCCACAGTGTTTTGGACCACCTCTACCAAAATGAAACCTTGCGTGTGCCTCATCTGGGGGGCCACTTGGCCCTGGTCAATTGTAAAACTGTGATTGCCATGTAGCAGAGCGCTGGGCTGCACCGCCATCTAGTATGTTAATAGAAATATGTTCAATTGTGAGTTTTAGCAAAGTCATTTCAATATGATGATGAAGGATTAAAACCCATGAGATCATCAGAGAATTATCAGGTGTCACCCAGTAGCCCTAGAACATCTTGTCAATGTGTCCTGTATCAAAAAAAAAAAAAAAAAAAATACACACAAATGGCAAAGGCTTTGAAGAACGTAGACATCTTTGCATGTGCCACACCACACTTTAAATATCTTATTCGTTTAGTTTAAGTGATTATTTGATTTAGCTTCGTCAGTAAAATGATTATTCTTCTTAAGTAATTTAAATCATCTTACAAATGCTGCTACAGAACACTTAGCATTTTAAATGACAATTCTTTGTATCTGACGGTTAGCCATCCTTTCAACATAAGGATTGAGTTTTCTATTAAAGAGTGCTGCTGGAAGGTCTCCTCCCCCTGAAACTTATTTTTCCCAGTTTTTGGCTGACAGGGCATCTGGAGTGATTCCAGCACGTCTACCTAGGTCTTCCCTAAAGAGGTGAGGTGATTCCACGGTGAAGGCGGAGAAGTGCTGTTGCCAGTAGGTGGCTCACTATGAATGTGCCTGGGACAGGATCAGAAATGTCACCCCTCCTCCATCTGGCCTTTGTTTCCAATCCCTGCTTCTCTGAGACTTTTTCTATAATGTCTGAGTCTTTTGCAGAGGGGAAGACAGAGGGGTTAAAAAGAAGCAAGCGAGCAAGCACTGGCCTTTGAGATCTAGAACAGCAAAGACCCCCGTCTTAACTCTGAGCCTTCACAAAGTATAGCTTGGCCCCAGTCCGCTCTCCACACACAATTGCTTCTTCTTTTGTTCCTTGTGTCCTTGGCAAAGACTGAAAGAACCCAGCCTGTAATACTTGGGCCTCCTGTGTCATTTAAGAAATAATAAGCCATTGTCTTCATTAAGCCACCCTTGTTTTAGCAAATAGAATCCAAATACTGGAGTGGGGACATTTTCAAGGGGGGAGAATTAGAGCAGAGATGCTTTACAAAATTCCCTAGAGAAACAGCTTTGTTTCTCCTATTTTATTGCTCCTTACCGAGAAGATTCATATTCAAATGGGTTGAGGTTGTGAATAGTTGCTAGCACATTCTCATGCACCCAGGAAGGCTATGATTATGGCTAATTACAATGAAGAATGAAGTCCTAACAAGAGTGCTCAATCAGATTGCTGTTCGTGCATGAAGTAACTAAGGCCAGCCAATGGAGGTGTGATTTTGGTAATTGCAAACAATGTGGCTATTTGAAAAATGCTTAGTAAATCTGTTCAAGACAAAATAAGGTCTAATTAATCACTTTAGGCTCTGAATTCCCCAGATGATCCATTTGCTCTGTGCTTTTTTCTTCTTTCTTTCTTTCTTTCTTTCTTTCTTGGTCCCTTTAATAAACTATTTCTAAGGTATAAAATATGTTCTTGTTGCCCACACTTTTGTTTGTTGGAGGAATGCAACTGTGTCCCCTGTTAGGTAACTTCTTTTTCTGCC
Source organism: Panthera leo (assembly GCF_018350215.1). Classification (NCBI taxonomy): domain Eukaryota; kingdom Metazoa; phylum Chordata; class Mammalia; order Carnivora; family Felidae; genus Panthera; species Panthera leo. The sequence goes on from NC_056683.1 coordinate 145,416,951, forward strand.
AATCATGTTGCAGCCTGCTTTTAATGCAACTTGACAAAACATTTTTAAAAATAAATGTGTACATGTTCTTGTAACTATCCAACAGGAAAATGCATTATGAAAGATTACTATAAAACATTAACTCTTAATTGAGTAAGCATATTGGTGTTGCCATTGTGCTGTTGTAGGTTAACGCTTGACTATGCTGTGTCCAGCCTCCAGAGTAATGTTTATATATATTAACTATATGATACTTAAATAATTGGAGGCCTCCATGAAAGCACAGTTATGATGTAGGAACTCATACCCCTGCCCCCCACCACCCCTCCTTGAGCTTGGCCCTTTTCCTGTTTGCCATTTTGTACCTTTGGTTCCTTGCCTAAAAATAGGTTAACAAAATGGCCCAAGTTACTGCAAGAAATGTGGAGGGATAAAAATGATCCAGTTAAAGGTTTTAAATGCATCAATCTTCAATTTCATTGGAATGTCTAACAGAATGAACTGTCCCTGCCTATTTGAGGAGTTTCATTATTTTTGCCTTATTTGCTTTCTACATATGAACACAAAAGAATTCTATTCTTAATTGAATTAACATGACTAGCAATTAAACTCAGCATGGATTTTGACCTAAAGAGCAGTGGATATTTATCTTACAACCTTGGCGCTGTTGTTTCTAAATGGGGGGGGGGGGGGGGAGGGAAGGAGAGATTTTTAAAAAAAAGATGAATTTTTATATAGATATCTTCTTAGTTTAACGAATTTACATCATCTGTCTTCTATAAAGGGAAGCAAATACTGAAATTACTAGTCTCTTCATGAGGATAAGTGAAAAAAAATTCTTGTAACAAAGAAAGAAATAATTCCACATGTACATATCTATAAATCTCTTTATTTAATGTATCTGGAAACTAGTAATTTATAATTATAAGGCTGCTTCTAGTAGTTTTCACCAAATGGATTTTATATATAATGAAGACAGATAAAATGACAATGTAGGAAAAATGAATTTTAGAGCCTTGTCTTATTCTTTTAAAAATAATTGGCCAGATTCACTGCCCAATAAGAATATAAAATTGAGTCCTAGTTACCATTACCATTGTTTTATTTTAGCTAATGATTTGGAGTCTTTGGTGTGAGTTAAAGTAATTGTAGCTATTATTTTATCTACCAGAAATTTTCAGATTTTCTGTGATTTCATGGTATAAAGCATTTGTCTAAATAATTTGGGATTTAATATTCAGTGGTTTACCTCAAATTCCTGATAGTCTGGTCAATATATTGTTGCCGATTTCTAAATTTTAACCAGCAATATAAATTGGAAATGCCTTGATGTATGTCATATAAGAGAAAGCCATGATTATGTTCTCTGAGTCACTATTCTATCCTGGTTCAGGTGCTTCCTTTGAAGAATTTACATTTTGAGTAAAAGAGAAGGTGGTTAAAAAAATCTGAATTCAAGCCTTTGCTTGAGAGAATGAGTCAAGTCCATTTTTTCCCTGATTAATATTGAATCTGTTACTTCCCTTCCTGCTCACCAAACACATCAATACAGATGCAGATAAGGTGAGGCCACTTCCTGTAAATCAGCTGTCAACTCGTATCAGGGAGAAAAACAATGAACAAGGAGGAGAACTGCTTCTCATGAAGGCTGTGTGCCTTTATTCTGTTTCTGAGAATATTTACAGCCTTTACAGCTGGCAACAAAGAACATTTAAAATATAACTTCATGCACACCCAAAGCACTTTGTGAGTTAAACCAATCCAAAGTGTAGAATCTGAGAGGATTAATAGAATTTCTTGGTAACCATTTGATAAAATTAATATGCTGTTGGTCTGATATATTATTCAACTGGCTATTATAAATTCCCAGTTTTCATTCATAGGTATTAGAAAAAGTTAATAAAGATTGTTTTAAAATCACCAATTTTCTAAGAATGTGAATACAATAAAACAATTAATCAAAATATTATTTAATCTTTGATTTAGGGTCTATTAGGATAGCAATAATATTGTGCATATATATATAGTGCTTTATGTATTCCTCAAAATGTATATATTATTTCTTTTAATTTTCTTTTTTTTAATGTTTATTTATTTATTTTGAGAGAGAGAGAAAGAGAAAGAGAGGAAGGGGTAGAGAGAGGGAGAGATAATCTCAAGCAGCCTCCACACTGTCAGAGCAGAGCCTGACACGGGGCTTGAACCCATGAACTGTGAGCACATGACTTGAGCCGAAATCAAGAGTCAGACGTTTAACCATCTGGACCACCTAGGTGCCCCTCTTTTAATTTCTAAATTAAAAACAAAAACCAGACTTCGAGAAAAGTAGGCATGTGTCCATAGCCACCTATCAAAGGAAAAGCAACTAAGGTTTGATTGAAGCAGTTAGCCTGAGGAGCACTCAGAAATGAGGGGGGTCTAGCCTGAACACATGCCCCCTCCCTCACACATGGCCTCTCATTAAAAACACCAGTTTCCATCATTCCATGGATAAGCCAAATGCCAGAGGAAAGTTCTGGGTAGCTACATGTTGGATAAATCGGCTTTTACTCAATCTTTTAAAGTAGACTGTATCCAGTTGTGGGTGAAATCACTTTATATTTCTGTTACAGAACCCTAAAACATGCCTTTTATATCAACGTTCACAAATGCTGATCTGTGGATCTGAAATGCTGCAGAGGTAGCCTGCAATAGAAAGATATTTATCAATTAGGATCTTTGGTTTTAGGCGAGAGAGCCCAGCTCTGCCTAACTTGGGTACACATTGGTTGAAAAGAAATTGGGCACTCGTGAACTGAGGAGGAAGGCACAGTTTTGGAGGGTCTTTCAAACGAACTCCATCTCCCACCGTGTACCGCTTTGCACATGATTCAGAGTTAAAGAGACCGGCAAAGCTTTGGTCATGTGGCTATGCCAAGAAATGCAAGGACGGGGCTGGCAGAATGAGCTGTCTGGGACCCTGTCTGAGGCAGCTCCAGCTGCTGTGCAAAATGCCAGAGCCTGGATGGCTTGCAAACAACAGAAATCTATTTCTCACAGCTCTGGAGGTCGCAAGCCCCAAATCAGGGTGCCAGCATTCTTGGGTTCTACTGGGGGCTCTCTTCCAAGTTGCAGACTGCCCATCTCTTTGTACCCTCACACGGCAGAGCAGGGAGAGGAAGCCAGCTCTCTGGTGACACTTAAAAGGCAAGAATCCCACTCATGAGGGCCCCACCTTCAAGTCCTCAGCTAATCCTAATTACCTTCCAAGGCCCTACCTCCTGTTACCATCACATTGTGGGGTAGGGTTTCAACATATGAATTTGAGAGGGACACAAACACTCCACAACAGACTTCCTTTGTCCTCTGTGGTGGGGGGAGGGAGGGGAGCACCTTTATTTACTCCCTCATCAATACTTAACACAGAAGAGGAAAAGAGACTCCCCAAAAGGAGAGGGAGCAGGTGACATTGGGCATGTGAAAAATAATGCAAGTCCCCTACAGTATCCAAACTGGAGCTGTAGGGCAGGAAAACTCCTCGACCCCCCTAAGGTTTCTGGCCGGGCCAGAAAATTAAACTGACAAAGACAGGTTAACAGGAGAAAAGCAGACACATGTATTCACCATTAATTTAATTTAATTTAATTTAATTTAATTTAATTTTATTTTATTTTATTTTATTTTATTTTATTTTATTTTATTTTATTTTTATGTTTTTATTTTTGAGAGAGAGAGAGACAGAGTGTGAGTGGGGGAGGGGCAGAGAGAGAGGGAGACACAGAATCTGAAGCAGGCTCCAAGTATCAGCATATCCGAGCTGTCAGCATAGAGCCTAACGTGGGGCGCAAACTCACGGACTGTGAGATCATGACCTGAGCCAAAGTCAGAGGCTTAACTGACTGAGCCACCCAGGCACCCCTCAACATTAATTTTACATGACACAGAGCTTTCCTAAGGAAATAAAGACCTGAAGAAAGGATTAAGCTTGGGTATTTTAATGTCAGATTTGATGAAGAGTAGAAAGTCGTGGGAAAGTGTGATAGAACAGAAGGGTCTGAATTAAGGGTAGTTAACTGTGGAAAACTTAACAAGTCCTCTTCCTTCAGATCCTTCTCAGTGTCCCTCCATCCTCAGAGATAAGGATGTTCCATTCCTCTGGTACAGGGAAGGTGCCTCACCCATGAGGGTCTTACGTACAACCCACTTCAGAAGTAAGTCAGAGAGTCCTTCTTGCATCTGCTATGTCTCAACTTGCTTCAGCTTAAAATATTCAGTATGCCAGGATGTGCCATATTTTGGGGTAGCAGTCATGAACCCTGTCAACTGGAAGCAGAATTTCCATTTAAATGTTCCATGCAATAATGACTAAGGGGCCATCTTTATAAATTAGGAACATTTACATATTCCAGAGCAAAGATCTAAGACTTGTACAAAAAGTCACTCTACATCATTGAAAAAAGGACGGTTATGTACTTTAATGCATGTTCCTCAACCTTCATTAATACTTTTCTGTACATATAAGTGAGATTGTAAGCTCTAGAGAAAGACACAGAGACAGCAGGGGTTGGGGTAAAGATAGCCTCTTTGAGGTGGGGCATCACATCCTTACAGACATTGCTCTCTGACCCTTGTCAATATTTTGCTGCTTGATTTCCATAATGAAATCGTAGTTTAACATGAAAGATATTGTACTTAAAAAAATCATTTCATTAAAGCACATATTTCCCACCCTTCCCCTGCCTAGTCCGGTGTCAACACTGGAACCCATCCCATCTCGAAGGCAGACTCTGCTGAGGCCCCTGTGCCCTTCCACTTGGCTCAGATTTGGGGTAAAAACCAATTTGAAATCTTTTTTACTTGCTACTCTCAACAGGCCAGTGATCAACTGGATGTTTAGGGCCCCATGTCTGTCCTGTTTCTCCAAACCCATGTCCTAAGTAAAGACAGCCTTGAACATGTCAGAAAACTCAATGGGATGGAAGGCCCGGGTTGAAATTCCATGTGAGCCCCTCACTAGCTACATGACCTTGGCAGGGCACCAGGCCCTCAGGGCCCTGAAGGCAGACCCCGGGTTTGGCCATCGTGTACACTCTGACAGCCTGTGCCTCACTGACATTGGTTGAGTGAATAATCAGTTAACTGCCTGAATAAGTATTACTTTGCTGGACCTCAGTTTCCCCCAATTGTAAAATCAGAGGGCTGGACTGGACAACTTTCCGGTCCCTTCTAGTGCAAAGGGCTATGTGTATAACATAACCAACAATATTGAACTCTGAAGAGAATGCAAGCCCTAGGTGGTCACTGATGTGTTTTAAAATAGCTTATTACCAGTTGAAATGGTGTTGGAGAATATTGAGCAGGCACATCTATTTTTCTTCCCTAAAAATTAGACTTGTCTCCTTTATGACCAGGGAGGATGATACTGTGTAGACGAGCCTGAGCTACAGGCTGTGTACCTATTGAGAAATGGGTTATTCCATATTTTAACTCGGAACCACATTTGTGCAGTGAGCAAAAACCTGGCATTTAGAAAGCATCTATCCTGTGGCATACTGAGCTATTTTCATGTATGTTACTTTATGAAATCCTGAAGAATGCAATGCAGTATATAGTATTATTTAATAAATAAGGAAATGCAGGCTCTGAGACATGACTCCACTTGTCCAAATAGAGATAGAGGAGAAATGGATAGAGCCAGGATCGGTGTGTAAATCTGAATACATTGTTCACGCTTTTATACGTCCTCACTTAATGTTTCATTTCAAAGACTTCTATCCTTTCCTCTTATTTTCTTTTATGTCTTTTTACTCTGCCATGCCTTATCTTGAGGTCTTTGTTACTCTTGTCTTCTCAATTCTTCCACTATTTGGATTATTTCATTATATCCTTTGATGCGTCTGTTCTCCCCACTGAGCTAAGATGTTTTTCCTCCTTGTGGTTTCTCCTGAGGATGCAGAAATCCTCTACTTATGTTCCAGTGTAAACATGCTTCTTTCTTTATTTTTTAATGTTTATTTATTTATTTTGAGAGAGAGAGTGCACAACGTGGGGAGGGGCAGAGAGAGAGGCAGAGAGAGAGAGGCAGAGAGAGAGAATCCCAAGCAGGCTCCACATGGTCAGTGTGCAGCCTGATGAGACTGGATCCCACAAACTGTGAGATCATGACCTGAGCCGAAATCAAGAGTCAGGTGCCCAACCGACTGAGCCACCCAGGCACTCCTTTCTAAATTTCACCTTCGAATCTTTTTTAGTTTTGTCTTCCCCTTCCTTTAAATTGTTTATTGTATTCCCTGTTGGTATTTTACTAAGTCATTTACACATGCTACTTGAATAAAAAAATTATATTTAAAACATCTGACTACCAGTTATCAATATTTTGCTGCTTGGTTTCCATAATGAAATCATAGTTTGACATGAAAGATATTGTTCTTAAAAAAATCATTTCATTAAAGCAAAAGAGTAGAGCTGGGGAAAAAATGCTAGGATAAACACATAAATATTCATTGTATATCTGTTTGTTGGTTACCTACTATGTATCAGACATTCTTCTAGGTGATAATATATAACACCTAGATATATATATATATATATATATATATATATATATATATATATATACATATATATCATATCTTATTGACTTTAAGAGTTTAAGGATAGAGAGATAGATATAAAAACATAAAATGAGACACATACATTCTTTCTACCTCTTTGCCTATTTGTCTTCCCAAGACAATGGGCTCAAGAAAAAAAATTCTGAAATGCTTGCTTTTGTGCAAGTTCTTGTTTTAAAGTTAAATCAATTCCTATCTCTTTATATATTTTATTTATTTATTTATTTATTTATTTATTTATTCTTTAATATGAAATTTATTGTCAAATTGGTTTCCATACAATACCCAGTGCTCATCCCAACAGGTGATCAAGTGGGATTCATTCCTGGGCTGCAGGGCTGGTTCAACTTTCGCAAATCAATCAATGTGATACATCACATTAATAAAAGAAAAGATAAGAACCATATGATCCTGTCAATCGATGCAGAAAAAGCATTTGACAAAATTCAGCATCCATAATAAAAACCCTCGAGAAAGTCGGGATAGAAGGAACATACTTAAACATCATAAAAGCCATTTATGAAAAGCCCGCAGCTAATATCATCCTCAGTGGGGAAAAACTGAGAGCTTTCCCCCTGAGATCAGGAACATTACAGGGATGTCCACTCTCACTGTTGTTGTTTAACATAGTGTTGGAAGTTCTAGCATCAGCAGTCAGACAACAAAAGGGAATCAAAGGCATCAAAATTGGCAAAGATGAATTCAAGCTTTCACTTTTTGCAGATGACATGATATTATACATGGAAAACCCGATAGACTCCACCAAAAGTCTGCTAGAACTGATACATGAATTTAGCAAAGTCTTTATGTATTTTAGAATGTTTAATTTTTTTTTTAATTTTTTTTAACGTTTATTTATTTTTGAGACAGAGAGAGACAAAGCATGAACGGGGGAGGGTCAGAGAGAGGGAGACACAGAATCTGAAACAGGCTCCAGGCTCTGAGCTGTCAGCACAGAGCCTGACGCGGGGTTCGAACTCAAGGACCACGAGATCATGACCTGAGCCGAAGTCGGACGCTTAACCGGCTGAGCCACCCAGGCACCCCTAGAATGTTTAATTTTCACAAAAGTAAAATTTCAGGCTCTACAAGTGTCGCTACAAGTGGTAACTTCAGAAGTACTTTAGTTGGTTGGGAACCATTATCTGATAAAGTCTGTAAAGGAGATTTCTATTCCTTAATTACCCCTACACTTTTTTTGAGTACCGGCTACATATACTAGACATTTGTTGTAAGCAATTCCATGTATGATTTTATTATATTCCCACAACTGATCTATAACATACGTACTCTCATATATATTTTTTCTTGTCATGATCAAACAATTTTTTAACCAAAAAAGTGGGCAGAAATGTATTTAATCACCACTTCCATGGTGATTGCTAAGGGAATGATCTATGGGAGCCCCGAGTTTTCGGAGCTTGGAGTGAATCTCTTACCAATTACCAAATGTTAACTGAACATTTATGAACACATGTCATATGCTCCCTCTAGGACAGTATAAAACCTCAAGAAATCTAGGAAAATGGCCAAAGTCTTGCTCTGGATTGTGGCTTTCAACAATAATTGATATATGCAGGTTATTTAAGACCTTGTAGCTGCCCCAGTCGGAAAACTGTTTGATATATAAATTTGTGGAGTATCTATCCAATCTGCCTTGGCTCTCACAAAATTAGGGCTTATTAAGGTATATAAGTATATCGTGAAAATGAAATATTTCTGCTGAATATGATAGTTTTATTCTTACCTACTGTTTCAGAATATAATAAGGATATGATATTTTAATAAACTTTACATTAAAGCTTCTCCTACAAACTAATCTGGATGTTTCACATTGAAACAATCCTTTTTTTTTAAAGTATATATCAATTTTCAACTATACTGATTCATTTTTAACTTTCTAAAGAAGATTTTTTAAAGCTTACAGTATAGCTATCCATATTTGTAATTCCACTAAACCCTGTTATATAATCCTGAAAATGTTTAAGTACATCACATATAATTTAAATTATTTAAAAGTTTATTTTACATTTCTTGAAGACTCTGAACTCCTTAAATTTATTTCACAAAAGGCCCATCTTCTCCAGAATAAATTTAACTTGCCTCATGCAATTAGTATTTAGAAAGACTCAAATTAACTGGAACATAGCTAAATTGAACCTTTAATTAACTAGATTTTTTCCTTTTTGCTCTACTTTTAGAGAGAGAGCATAAAATCACTAGAAAACAAATAAGATAGCAAGGATTTGTTTGAAAAATCGGCTTCAAGGTTGATGCTGGGGTCAGGGAATTACTAGCCCAATTTTCATTTTACAAAACTATGAAGTTATAATTCATTTAAAATAACGAACCAGAGAGACAAATGTTCTCTGATTCATGAAAGAAGCGTTACATTTTGTTTGATACACTTTTATTTGCTAAGTCAGAAAAGTGAGCTACCATGTTGAGGATACTTTCAAGTTTGATGAAAGATTGAATCAGAGATGGTTTCCTAGCCATCACAATGAAAACCAAGAAATTAAATTAACCCAAACTCATTTTTACCTGAGCATTCTAATTAATCAAATGGATTAACAAATGGATGGGGAAGAGATGAAAAATACTTGTGGCAGAAAAGCAGAGGCAATACTTTTGGTGAGAGGAACTGCTCATTTAGAGCAGTTATAATGCGAGCCACACATTCACTGAGAGCGCCAGAGTCCTCTCCTTCTAGTCTTTGCCAGCGAATTTCCCTTCAGCCCGGTGTCACCACACCTTTTCCAGAAATCTTCTGAAGACACCTCTTGCGTTACAGAGTCTTAACTCCACTCTGCTCCAGTTACTTTTCATCATAACATTTTTAATAAAGAAATATATACAGTCTGTCACGTATGTACCAGATACTATCCTCAGTAACATAGAAACCTACTGCCCTATAGACCTGGCACTTTTGCTGTATCTTCTTATAGGTCTCTGCACCTGAGGACTGGCCGGTTCAGATGCATCATCTTTCCATTTTCTTTAAGAAAGGCTTGCCAGGGGTGCCTGGGTGGCTCAGTCGGTTAAGCGTCCGACTTCGGCTCAGGTCATGATCTCGCCGTCCGTTGGTTCGAGCCCCGCATCGGGCTCTGTGCTGACAGCTCAGAGCCTGGAGCCTGTTTCAGATCCTGCGTCTCCCTCTTTCTCTGACCCTCCCCTGTTCATGCTCTCTCTCTCTCTCTGTCTCAAAAATAAATAAATGTTAATTTTTTTTTTTTTTAAAAAGAAAGGCTTGCCAAACACATAGAAAAAAAATGTCAGAACTGATTCTCCATCACCACCTTCATTTATATGCTGAACTTCCAACTTCCAAAAAGAATTTGAGGGAACTTAGAAGATATGCTTACATAGAAAAAGGACAGAGATAGAGAAGGAGAATTGTATCAGAAAAATTATGTTAAGGAAGGCCATTTGCCCCAAACGGAAAGGTATCACTGATATTGTCAATAGGACAGAAACTAACAAACAAACAACAACAAAAACAAAGGAAATTTGACGCCATTCATGTTTCATTAAAGGAAGTAAGTCAGTGCATCAGGAAAATTAAGCTTCTTCTCCGGACTGAGCTGAAGAGGCATTTCTGCTGTGGTCATTTGTCTCAGGACTCATCCCATGATGGGCATTTGATAAATATTTGTTGAATGCTGGACAATGACTGTAGTTGGGATATACTGGGTGAACAGGACCTTCTGGGGAAGACTGGGAGAGAGCTCCTGGTTGTCCTTGTCTTTCTTCTCCTGTGAAGGTCCCTTTGCAGGTTCATCTGTGTTAGACACGCAGAGTGCACCTGGGATGTGTCACCTGAGTGCTCTCCAGGCCTTTGGCCCACCTGGGAACCCAGGAAGGTGATTTCAGCATTTATCTCATGCACGCTCAGGAGCCTCAGGGTCTGCCCAGTGTTTTCTTGTTTGGAGTTTTATTTCCTTCGCTTGCTTACTTTTGTTCTATTTGTATTTCTTGGTTATCTCTCCCATCGCTGCTGCCATTTCTCTCTCAACACTCTAGTAACAAATCAATGGTAGCAGATTGTCTTTTTAACTGAAGGCTTGGGACTAGCAGTACAGAATGGATAAATAGTTCTATGAACTCCAGACATCACGGTGGTGAAGACCAGCCTTCTCTTCTGGCTCTACATCCTGTAGAGTCGGTGGTTCCTACCTTAGAGCGCTTCAGAATTCCTCTCTGTTATGCAGAGCAACTTGAGTCTCTGTGTCTCTCCTCCCTTTCAGACAGTTCACAGGCCCATCTTTCTGTATCAAAAGGCATCCGAGATATTTTCCTTACTAAAAGAGGAACTATGCTGAAGAGAAATATAGTCTTCCTACAACAACTGCCCCAAACTGAAATCAGATTTTAAAATAAAAAAAAAGTTTCCTCCCTGCTGCACCCACATATCTCCATGAACGGGTCCCGAGAATCAGGTTGTGACCCCCCCCCCCCCCCCCAGTATCCTGGGAATTTCTACCAGTCAGAACACCCATTTCCTCCTGCAGGAAAGGAGGCCTCTTGTGACCTTTGGTCCTAGAAGGCAGCCTCATGGAGGAAAAGAACCTGGCCCTCCAGCCTAGCCGACCTTGACTTAATTCTTTCCTCAATGCTCATTACCTTCTGTTTGCTCTTGGGCAATTTTTAGATCTTTTTTGAGTCTTACTTGTCTCATCAATAAAATGGAGACAAGAAATCTTAACCTTGTGTTGTTATCTTCCGTTTTCCCTTCAAGGTGACTTTTCATTTTTCTAGACAATTTTTATTTTAAGCTTTCCCTCTCGTATCAGGAAAGGCTTTACTTCAAAGGATTTTCAGACACCCTTGAACAGCTAGCAGATGCCTTTGCACATGCCTTTGTGAATCGGTTGTTCTACCGCGGTGCTCAGAGGGCCAGTCGGAAAGGTGAGCCTGCCAGAACCTCTGCCGGACGGGAGGCGGTTCGTGCTCTGGAAGGCCAACGGGCATGCAAGCCTTCAGTCTGGTTTTAAATCCAGTTTTCCACTTGCTAGAGTGGCCATAAACAAGGCATTTACCTTTTTTGACCTCAGTTTCTTTTTTCTAAAACAGAATAAATTATGGGTTTGTGAGGAAAGTACCTAGTACTTGGTATATAGTAAGTGCTCACTAAGAGCTACAGAGGGCCAGGGGCTGAAGCACAGTGGTCAGGTAAGGAGCCAGTCTTTCTCCCTTGGATGCTGTGCTCCTCAGAGGGATAAAGGATAGAGACGGTCTGTCTCTCACTGTTTAGAGAGGAGAACTTTCTCTAATAGCATATCTTAGCTTGCACCCCCCCACTCTCCTAACAGCACATCTTTCCTTTCTGGCTCTCCCTTTCTCCTTCCTTCACGCTTGAGGACGATGTAAGCCCCTCCCCGACGACGTGCGCACAGGATCTGCAAGGGAAACACCCTTTTCCCTATGGATAGGGGATAATTAGGAACTTTTCCACAATCCCAAACCAACACTCTGAATTCACTGCTGAATAAGGACACAGGCTCTTCCAACTTTGCATGAGAACCTGAAATCAAATTCCTTTTAGACAATTGACACTGGATCAACGTCTGTAGCTGCTGAGAAAGAACCCACAGAATACACATCAAGGACCCAGATCAGATTGGCAGCTGTGGCATCTGTGCTTATTCTTCATGTTTAGGTGCCACTTATGCAGCGAAGCAGGAAAGGAAGAGTACCCTCTTGCCAGTATTGTTTTAGTGCTGCTGGGTACTGATACCTTATGGATCTTCCTGGAATGTAGAGAGAATGGCCGAGACTTGTCCTAGTTTGCCACTGAACAGCAGCAAGGACAAATCCCAAAATAATTGTGAACGCAGTTGGTCATCAGTAAAATGAACGGGTTGGGCTAGATTGGCTTCAAGATCCCTTCTGGCTCAGAACATTCTTTGATACTGTGATTCAATCAATCTAACTTATCCTTAACGTCTTAGAGCACGTTTTCTGAGTGTATCCCAATGGAATACCTTGTCTGCAAAAGGCTGAACGTTATTACTTGGGAATAATAAATCAGAGCAAGAAAGATGTAGAGTTCACGGTATATTATTAGTTTCAAGTTTGCTAATCCTTATTTTATGAGGTTTAATTTTCATGATGTTTACTTTCCCATTCAGCCTATTGTCAGAAAAGACAATGCTTTTTGTATTCAAGGAAGAGATAGGCCAGAGACTAATAAATGTGTGCTCTGCTCTTGCTCAGATAAATGCGATAGTTACATCAAGCCATGGCAGGGTATTCAGGCCCTTGTATTTACCCCGGTAAGATTAATACCTTACAAGTTTTCTGAGGAGTTTGTAAAATGTCACAGATTTAGTTTTAATATAATTTCAAAGTTGGAAAGCTAGGAAATATGAACCCCGATTCTTGACAGATTCATTATCAATAATACCATATGCACAACGAAATTACATCTTCAGCAAAAAAATAATCTGTCATAAGACTAAACTAATTTGCAAGTAATTAAAAATTTACCTGAAAATATAACATGAATTCTCTTGAGAGTATATGGAGCATTTTTGCAATTGTTTAATATTCTCTATTTTTTCTTGATCACTATATTAGGGAATTGTAGTCTATATGGTTTTATAAAAATAAGGTGAATCATAGAGTAATTGAGCTGGAAGACACATTAAAAATTCATCTGCCTCTAGGAAGCATGAATGTCCTCTTTTTGAAGCCTCTGGGGATAGAATGGAAATATTCTTGGGAGCCTCTCCTGGATTTTATGACCGTGGACATCCAGGTGACTGTCACTGTATTTACTCTTATGTACCATTGCATTACTTCAGAACATTTTCACTTATTTTCTTTTTGCAGACAGGGAATGCTTACAAAGCAATTAGCACACTGCTTGGAAACTAGTAAGTGTTCAATAAAGGAGACTGGTATTGTTCTCTTTATCCATGAGTTTTTGGGGGTTAACCAAAATCTAAAGGAAATATTGGTCAATTAATAAATGTATTATTAAAATATTTTCATTCTGTAAATATAGATTTATAATTCTAAGTAAATAATATTTCTAATAATTGAATACTAGAATGCTATTACTATTACAAACACATACCAACAAAAATTTGAGAATTGAGAATCAAGAATGAAGCAGATATTTAAATGTGTCATTCTCTGCCTACTTCTGTCTATGAAGTAATTGTCCATTTCCAGACCTTCCTTTCCTGCCCAACTGGCCTTCATTCTTTAAAAAAAATAATATATACACAATTTGATTGAGTTATAATTTAACATTTTTGTGTCTGCCATTTTTTGGAACATATTAGGAAAAAACAGCAAGCAGAACATGATTACATTGAGAAAATTTTGTATGTATATTCATGTCCACCAATATATATGTACATTAGGAAATTAGAAACTCCTCTTAAAAAGTATAATGGAACTTGTACAAAGTATAAGAAACCTTCATAAGAAAAAAGAAAAAAGTAGGTAATTTCTATAGTTGCAATATTTTGGCAAAACCTTATGAAGAAAAATTGCAAATACAGATCCAAATTTTCCTTTAATAGCACTCACCACCAATCCCACTGAACGTACCTCCCCTTTATACAGAGCTAAGTGTTAGGGGCATCTGGGTGTCTCAGTCGGTTAAGCGTCCGACTTCAGCTCAGGTCACGATCTCGCGGTCCGTGAGTTCGAGCCCCGCGTCGGGCTCTGGGCTGATGGCTCAGAGCCTGGAGCCTGCTTCCGATTCTGTGTCTCCCTCTCTCTCTCTGCCCCTCCCCCGTTCATGCTCTGTCTCTCTCTGTCTCAAAAATAAATAAACGTTAAAAAAAAAAAAGAGCTAAGTGTCTTCCAGGGGCAGTTTGCATAAAGAGAAGTTTATAGAGATTCAGGGAATAAGTGTTCAAATGTAGTGCAGTACCTTATTATCTCTCATTATTATTTAGATTTTGGCCTCAAGGCCTGAATATCACTAGGTCGGAAGCTCAATTTTATTAGTATATTTGAGAAGATAATTAGTCAATTAAGTGAAAGTACAAAAATTAGTTTAATGTGCAAAAAAGCAATTTACAGTACGGTGTAAACCTGACTCTGATTCAAATCCTAGAAATTAATGCCAAGCCTACCTGCTTCCTGATATGATTCCCCCAATCTAAATGTATTATTTATATGTATGAGATACGGTTATCAAGAAATAAAGGGGCGCCTGAGTAGCTGGGCCGGTTGAGCATCTGACTTCAGCTCAGGTCATGATCTCATGGCTCGTGAGTTCGAGCCCCACGTCGGGCTCTGTGCCAACAGTTCAGAACCTGGAGTCTGCTTTCTATGCCCTTCTCTTGCTCTGCCCCTCCCTCACTCATGCTCTGTCTCTCTCTCTCTCTCTCTCTCTCTCTCAAGAATAAATAAAACATCAAAAAAATTTTTAAGTAAAAAAGAAATAATAAAAATAAATATGTAGAGTGCCAAGAGAAGTTTTTTTTTTTTTCCAGGTAACAGATGGAATAAATTAAAGTTGCCCTATGAACAATTAAGTAGCTGAGCCATGTGCTCTGTGAGGGCACATGTCTGTTTCTACTGGTTCCACAGTACCTAGGACAGTGCCCAGTACCTGGTAGATACTTAATTGACTCACTCATTAAAGATGGACCACTCATTATTATTTTCTAAATTTTAGTGGTAAAATCTTAATAGATTTCTTATTAGACCCTCACTTTCATTCACTCAGCAAATAAATATGTGCACGTCTTAGCTGAGTGTTCATAAGTCAGCGAGAACCTGTTTAATTGTTCTTACTATAATGCTAAGAAGTTATGTAACCTGGTCAATAGCAGGAACATTAAATTGTCAAAATTTCCAAAACAAAGGCTATTTAGAGATCACTAGAGATCATTAGTAGATGTCACTGGTGATTGTTTTGGCAGGAAATCATCAGTGATGTAAACTAGGACAACCTTCTTAGGTCCTGATAGATGCTGAATGCCATTAAATGCACTAAAGCATAAATACATTTAATTTTATTCTGATGAACCTGGAAAGAGTTAATGCTACTTCTAAAATATGATAAATATTCTAGATACTAGCTAGCTTAAAACCCAATTTGGCAACAAAACTTTCAGTGATTCTCATCTTATTATCAAACCACTTTTTTGAGAGAGAGAGAGAGAGAGAGAGAGAGAGTTCAAGTGGGGCAGAGGGAAAGAGGGAGAGAATCTTAAGCAGGCCCCACATCTAGCATGGAGCCCAACACAGAGCTTGAATCCATGAACTGTGAGATCATGACCTGAGCCGAAATCGAGAGTTGTACGCTCAGCAAACTGAGCCACCCAGACACCCCTATCAAGCTACCTTGAAAACAGTTTGATAGGCTGACCCAACACTAGATGTGGGGGGGAATAAAGTAGGGGAGGCAGGGTATTGCTGCCTATTCAATGGCAAATGGAAGGGCTAAACTGCCTGTTCTCTCAGATTTCTTGCGACTCAGGTTCTCTTCGTTCATGCACTTTCATGTTAGACCTCATATTAACAGTATTGATTACTTTAGGGATTTGCATAAACTCAATATTGGAATGGACTATTTTACACTTGCTTTATGTTTTAAATCAGACAGAGCAAGCAAAAACATGAGGGAGAAAAAAAAAGCCCAGATGAAGGGCAGGTTGTCAAATAGTTCAGAGATTCAGAGATTTTTTTTTAATACTTTACTTCCTACCCAACCCAATGCTCAGATATCTTAAAGTTGTATTAATAAGACAAATTGCTTTAATCTTTCCTCTCCAACTTTATCTGCCAGTTTGCCTACCATTTTGTGAGTGTTGGCATGTAATTTCTTATTTCTTTACATCAATTAGGGTTTTGAGCTAGCATTTGGGGGCATGAATCTTATATCCGTCCATCTTCCTTAGAGTTTTCACTCCAAGGCTCTGTCCATGAGATGACGATGGAAAAATAGTAAACAAAGTGTCAGCTAATCAATTAGACTAGGAAAATGCCCCAGTAATCTTCAAGCTCAGGACTTTTGTGAAAAATCATATGGGAGCATGGTTCCTAAGTCAAAAGACTTCTTATTTCTCTCCCTGTGAATCTCTGTCTAATGAACCCTCAACAAGGAGATTGGATTTTATTAATTCGTCGTGGAGAAAGGCCAGTCAGAATCATCCCACAAGTTGGGGGCACCTGGGTGGCTCAGTCAGTTAAGTGTCCGACTCTTGACTTCAGCTCAGGTCATGATCTCATGGTTTGTGAGTTCGAGTGTGCATCAGCTCCGTGCCTACAGCACAGAGCCTACTTGGGATTCTGTCTCCCTCTCTCTGCCCCTCCCCACTTGCTTTCTATCTTTCTATCAAAATAAATAAAAATAAACTTTACATATATATGTGTATGTGTGTATGTGTATATATATATATACATACATATACATATATATACATATACATATATACACACACATATATATGAGAGCAGGGCACCAAAGCACTTGGAAACAGAGGGAAGAATAGAGTGTGGCATGTATGTGGACACACACACATACACACACACAAAACCTCTTCATCTATAACTCCTGTGTAGTACTGTGTTTGTATATCTCCATCTTTTCTCACTGAAGAATTTTTAAACCCTTAGTCAGAAGTGGGTGGAGGAACACAAGTTCTTCATTAGCTACCTGTTTTCTTCTTTATGCAAGATAGGGTCTATGTTCAAAGGGGGTCTTCCTTGCAAAGTGCTGCTGTAATACTTGTGTCCTTCACTCAGAGTGCTTAATACTAAATGCAAAGAATGATCAGTCTTCGTATTCATTAATGCTCCAAGTTTTATTTTTAAATAGTTATCAATGATTGTATTTCCAGGGAGACTTTCTTCCTCCAATATGATCTGCCCTATGCTTACTCACTATTTGATCTTAGAAATATTTCTTTTTTTTCCCCATTTCCCTGGAGCTTGAGGTCCTGGGTCTGTCTCTAATTACCGTACCTCATGTTTGTTTAAAGTGAACTACAGTGATGAGAAGGCACATCTGTATGCTTTTCCTTGCCTAGATAGCCCAAGTTTAGAAATGGTCTCCTAGCAATTTAATCCTTCACCGCCCACCTCCCTTCCTAGGCAAGAGCTGTACAAGTCACAGTGCCTCCTGAGTATCACTATAACCATGTGGGATACAGCCATGGGGTAGTGGGTAGAGTTTAAATACTCATGGCCAGCCTTTTGTAAATCACAAATGAAAACAATTGTAGGTAGAACCTCACAGTAGGTGCATTCCAGGAGACTTGAAGCCACACTCCAATTTTCTTCTGATAAGGGGGAAGCCAATAGTGAGAAGGGCAACTCCCCTGGGAATCATTCTCTTCTCTTGCCCTCTAATAATGCAGAGGAGAACATGGTGACCACAGCTGCCAGCAGGTGGACTCATCCAGAACCAACAGAACAGAACCTTGTGAACTTCCACTCTTTCTTGTGCACATCAGATTCATTCTAATGTCCATGAGTCCTCAATCACACATGGACTGATCAGGGCTAAATACACAACAGATGTGTTTATATATTCTAGAATGTTTTAAGGAAAATGTTATGCAGAGTCTTTTGGTCCAAAATGCCCTTTCTTCCTCACTGTCTAGCACAGAAGAATTGATATGCCATAAAATATCAGAAGGTTTGTTTTTGTTTTTGCTTTGCTTTAAAGAGCTTAAGATTAATCTTTTTCTTTATGGAATTACAGTTCCCAATGAACAATTTCCTATCCCTAAACTATTAGATAGCAACAGTCACCATGGCAACTAAATTGAATACCTTAAATTATCTCTTATAACATTATTTTGGGAACTTTACCTAAGGTGAGAGATAGATTCATTTAACTATTTAAATACTAAATTTAGAATGTACTTGGGAGTTCTAAATATTATGAACAAAAGCACAGTATTTAAAATTCTGAGACTTTTTTTATATTTTTGAATTGTAAGCGTAACTTTAGATGTTTGTACCTATTAGTGTGGGTGAGATACAATATCACAGTTCATATTTTTATAATAAAATTAATATTTAAAATTATAACCTCGAAATTGATATTAAATTATAACAACAGTAGTTTTTGAAACTCATGGATGTAAGTAATAATGAGATGAAAATTATTATTATGAACTTAATTTTTAATGTTTCTCCTTAAATAAAACTACACTAATAAACTGGCCTAATGATTAGTTCTTCCTCGAATAAAATAATAACAAAAAACATTTTAATAAATAAAGGCAAAATATTTTACTTTTATGGAATGTTTGATGTTTTTAAAATGTTGGATAAAGTGATTCATTTTTGGTGATTTTTAAAAGGAAAGATATATCTATATCTATCTATCTGTGTAACTGTCTACAGAATTAGTCATGTTATACATTAAGGTATCTTATTAGGGATATTTGGAAGTTTTCTGGCCTTTGTGTTTGGACATAGAGCTAATACATGTGGGACAAATTAAAAATTAATCCTCTAGCTTCTCACCGTATATTGCTTTTAGCTTATAGCTTAGCATGATTCGTACATTAATCTTAATATATATATAAAGTGCATACATATATATTAAGTGCATATATATATATATATATATATATATATATATGCACACATATGCACACATAAGCCCTGCATCATTCTAAATCTTAGTGAAGTGAATGATTATGACGACAAGTGTAACTAAGGATGTTTTGCTTTTCTTAGTTTGTGTTCCAGAAATATTACTGCTATTATAGAGTGGCTCTTTGTATTTAATATTAAAATTTTAGTGCTGCTTAAATTTTTATCCACTGAATATTACATTTCCTGTGGTATGTAATTGCATACAAAAGAACTTCAGACTGTTTTAGCACAACCTCCCTTACCTTAAAACTTAGGGGAAAAAAGCCTCTTAGTTTGCACAATATTCCTCATAAATTAAGCCCTGATGTGATTCCCCATCAGTTCACAAAAGAACATATTAAGCTCCATGTAAAATACATTTTATAAAATAAATACTTTATTGCTAGTTGTACCTGAGGAGACATAGTCTATTATTAACATTAGAGTCTGCAGTCCTCTGTTTCATAAAAATTGTGCCTTGCTGAGGGAGAAGACAACACAAAAGGTATATATGATTTACCTCCCCTCCATGCTCAGAAAGTTCAAGCTATTCAAAGCTTCATCGTGTCTATTGGTCAAAAAGTAAGCATGACGTGATTTTTTAGCCTGATTGGCCTGGTATCCGGTCTCTGTCTAGGCATCCTGCTCCCCTATGAGGACGTCATTGGTGGTAGTGCACGGCTTGTGCCAAAAGTGATCTATTCTTTTCCTTTGGATCAGTTTGATTCTGCCACAATGTACAGATTTTAGATTAATTCAATAAAGGACATAAGCTAATCTAGTAAAGGTTTTAATCAGTGGTTAGAGTAAACAGGACACTTCACTCATTCAACAAATATTTATTGAGGACCTGCTGTGTGCCAGGACCTGGATGAGTCCATGCGATAGGACAGCGAGTGAGGTCAACAGAGACAGATGGAGACTTATCTGCATCTTATCTCCAGGCACCTTACCTACAAGAGGTGAGGAGGAACAGTGGTCTGGCAGCTTACAGAGCTGGGAAGAGCACTGAACTTGAATGAGTTAATTCTCCGAATCTCAGTTTCCGAATGTATCTATAAAATGCCTCTGTCATAAAGTGTCTATAGGGATGTGTATGGAAGTATCTTTTAAAGCACTTAGCAGAGCACTGGCATATAGTAGGTACTAGGTACTTTGTAGCCCCCTCCCTCTATGTCAAAGTCAAACCAGCCCATTGGAAAAGACAAAGGTCAGCTCTTTGTTGCTGCCTCTGCCACGATGGAACCTGTTATGTCCTCCACACTGGACTGCTGTTTCCTTCTGAAACAGGAAGGAGACCAGAGGGAAGAGAACAGGGTTGCAGAAATGTACTCCTACGAGAAATGGTTGCCTCCGACATGCCCATGTGTGGGAATGAATTTTCAGCTGGCAGGCATGGCTGGGAGCCGGAAGGTCTGATCCTCTGGCCTCTGATTGCAGCCTGTCTTCATGTCCCTGAATAAAAAGTAGCTATGCTGGGAACTGTTAGATTTTTAATTCAATTCAGCAAAACTTATTTAACACTGCCACATAAAAGGCTGAGTAACTTGCTCAGAAATTTGTGGGTGATGTGACCCCTTACTGGAATCTACTGGAAAGAATTATCCCTTAGGTGACTTGGGTTTTTGATAGATTTACTCAGGACCTTTGTTACATATAATGAAATACCAGTGTGTATTTCTGTCTATTATAGAAGAAGCCAAGAAGGGAAAAGAAGAAAGTCTCTCATATAATCTCCTACAAAAGAATGAATGCCTTGTAGTTGGGAATATCTGTGGTAGACAGTGGCAGGCACCCCAAAGTTCTGCGTGTTTGTGAAAAAGAAATGGCGAAATGTTTTTTTTTTTTTTCAAGCAACTCTAGAATATGTGGAGTAAGGTCAGCCATGACTATTACAACAAGAATATTTGTAAAAAGACAAAATGAAAATTTCTAGGGACGCCTGGGTGGCTCTGTCAGTTAAGCACCCAACTCCTGATCTCGACTCAGATCTTGATCTCACAATCATGATTTTGAGCCCCATGTTGGGCTCCATGCTGGGCATGAAGCCTACTTAAAAAAAATGAAAAGAAAAAGAAAATTTATATTCCTTTTAGTATAAAACTTAGCTAAAATTTCTATAAATTGTTGTGCTTCATATATATTACAAAACTATGTGGTAAAAAACAAATTGCTCTTATTTGAATTCTTCTTCCTAGGTCCCCTAAAACTACAAGTCACTTTACTATTAATAGGGCTTCATGTAAGTTAGACCACATCCACGGCAGCCAGATCAGAGATGTCCAGGAAAGCATGCCTCAGGAATGCACTCCCAGCCTGTGTCAGCAGTATTGTGTTAGAGGAAGTAGATGTGTACATAATATAGTACATCGTGTCCACAGAAAGACAAATACTCTAGATGTTATTTAGATATGGATGTCATTTTCCTGGTCATGGTAGTGTCTAATGGTGATGCTGATAAGGGTACGTAGGTATAACCTAGGATTTAAAAAGCCAGTATATGGATCACAGTCTTGGCCAGCTTTAGTGCATGTACTTTATTCTGTGGATTGTGCCTATTCAGAGTATATTAAAACTTAAAGCCTGGATTTTTGGCTTAGGGCCTTACTTCAAGGTCTGCCTGATGGCTGGCTTCAAAATGAACACATTTACAATGATTGCTGCTCATTAATGAACCTGGTTTCCTTTGGGGCTACAAATGATGTCTAGCTTTCGTTTCTAAGCCACACATATACCCACACACAAAAGGTAAGTGCTTATGAAAAAAGATGGTATTAATGGCCCTAATCCAATGGGAAATTTAAATTAGGAGGACAGATGGGTATCAATGCTCCAACAACTGCATGTGAATAAGGTGTTAAGAAAGTGGGTATTTCCAGTAATAATGTTCAAGAGATTTGCAAAGGTGTGCACTTATCAGTCGTCATTTGGGCTGAAGAAAGGGAATCCAAAGCATGCTGTCCACACACAATAGACAGTAGACCTTCTGTCTCATGTAAAGCCCTCCTATTGGGCATGAATCCTGAGGAACAGATCTGCTCAGTTCTGATGAGACCCATCCCTGGGAACACCACCCCCGGGGGGACATGTTTTTCTTTGACATCCAGGTCTCTGTGCCTTCCTCAGATTTCAAACTCACACCACTTTTGTCTGGGAAGCCTTTCCTGACCTATGGGTGAACCATTCCCATGTCACTTGCCCATCCCCGTGTCAGCCCTCACCACCCTGAATCCTTCTTTCCTAAACCCGATCAACTGAATGAGTCCCAAGCATTTTTATGAACATTGGCCAAGGCCAGGCTTGAAATAAACTGTCTGAGCAGGGCTGTCTTCCTTTCGTGCAGCATTAGATACACCCCAGCCCTTGGAATGTCTTGACAGTAGCTCAGTTACTATTTACTGAACGCGACTAATTTTTAAATAGTTAGAACAGTCGCTTAAGTCCTACGTTTCATTATGTCACTACCAGATTTTTTCAGATTCATCAGATTTCATCAGAAATTCATCAGATTTCTTAAAGCCAGCTTTCACATAATTTGCTGATATTATATTAGATGTATTTGCTGATATTACAGAAATTGGCAAGTAGGAAATGCCCAATAAACACGTTTTCTTTCATTTCTTTCGTGGCATAAACCACTGGGGTCTGTTGTCTCTTTTGCTGGCCGTTATTTAAGTGGTTAGATTTTTTTCTTCAGTGTTATTTCTCAAAATTATAAAGACAAGTTTTCTGATACTTATAAACTATCTGGCACATTACACATGTTTTCCCATGTCCTAGACGATTTTGGTTCTCTGCTTATTTCCATTGTTTCATAATGTTAAGCAGTTTAGAGGTTGATTTTATATTTAATAATTTCTTTTAAATGATGTCTCTGATTTTATCAGTTTCTTAATATTTTGCAGTCTTGGGGCAAATTCAGTACATTTCATCTTTATTCAGCAAGGGTAAACATCAACTGGTTCAGAATGCATCAAATGATCTTTAAGTTTTTTTTTTAATGTTTATTGATTTATTTTGAGGGAGAGAGAGAGCGAGCGAGCACAAGTGGGGGAGGGGTAAAGAGAGACAGAGACAGAGAGAGAGAGAGAGAATCGCAAGCAGGCTCCACCCTGCCAGCATGGTGCCTGACATGGGGTTCGATCCTGCAAACCGCGAGATCATGACCTGAGCCGAAATCAAGAGTTGGATGTTTGACTGAGCCATTCAGGCAAAAAGTATACATATATATACACATGCACGTACATGCAGAGATAAATGATAGGTGGTTAGAGGGCAAATTATAAAGCAAACAGGATAAAATGTTAACAGGAGGTGGATCTGGATAAAATTTCCACCGGTGTTATTTCCACTACTTGTGTTTATGTAACATTTTGTAAATTTTGTAAATTTGTAAACATTTTGTAGATTTGAAATTATTTCCTAACAGTTAAAAAAAAACCAAATAAGCCAACTTCGAATTACTTCGTAAGTCATAGTAACAGTGGTACATGGTATAAATTTGCACTTAATTAGGAATAAAATAGCATTTGTGCTGTGTCTAAAATACGAAACAGCAGTGCCCATGGAAGTCACTTTCCCTCACATGCATACGTGTATGTGAGGGTGTGTGTAGGACCACATGCAGTGGTGCATATTTCATCAGACCCACAAATGACTAACTTGTCTCAGCAGTAAAAATTCAGGGAGACCCAGGCTGACACATAGCATAGTGTGAACCCAGCCTATGCAAATGTATTGAAACTGTACCGTGTAATCCACAATTCCTGTGACAGAGGTGACCTAGTCTTCAGTCCCAATAAACGTTTATGGAGTTCAGAGGCGGAGTGGAGGCTGAATGCCAGGCATATCATCATAACCACTCAAGATGCCTCCATTGCTGTAATATCATCATTTTTTGAGTTAAATTTTCATCTTCAAGTCCTGGTAGAGGTTATTGTACACACAGCATTGTGATAAGCACTACTGGGATCACAAACTGTGAACAAGGAATATTTTTCTCCCGTCATCTGTAGTGTTTCACGTTTGACCCACCCCTCTTTCTGGAAGCTTTTTTTCCCCTTGTTGCTCTTGTTAACTCCATCGCCCGATTCTCTTCGGGCCTCCCCAGCCAATCCTTGTCAGGTTAAGCCCTGGTTCCCCCTCCTCTGCCATCTCATTATCTGCCTCTTTCCTCCTGGCCCACTGTGCTGGCCTCGTTTATTGTGGGTTGTTCTTTTCCAAAAACCTGTTTTATTCTTATGTAGCCCATGAGCCTGATGGCGCTGCAGATGACTTCTCATAACCATCAGGCACAGGGTCTCCTAGCAAGTTCGGAGGTCTGAGTCTTCATTCCTTGAAGCGTGACCGCCATTTTTGTGGCAGTGGGAATGTAAGAGCTAGAGGCAGCAGATAGATCCCAGAACTCTTCAGCTCATTTTATTTAGTAATTATTTTACAGTCTTCAAGGGATCACCAATTAAGTTTTGTCTCTTGGAAACTTATTTTCATGTTTTATTTTTGTTACACAAATCTGGGGGAGAGTGTCCACTCCCTTTGCTTTTTCCTTGAGATAAATAAGCATGCAGGGATAAATTCTGTACTATACTATACTAATTCTATACTATAAATTGTAGATAGTATTGACCTTTTTTTGTAACTTTAGTAATTTCTAAGGAGAAAGGAAGAAATGTTATCTACAAAATAATTGTGTAACCTCAGTTATACTTGAATTGTTCCTTCCGTGTTGCAGGAGTGTTTCTTATCGGCCGTCAGACTGAAGCAAGGTCTTCGTGGATGGTCTTTATCAATTAAGTGAAAGATGGTTTGAGTGAAAAATGGTTGTGTGTCCTTCTCATGTGTTCTCTGGAATCTCAGTGAGAAAACTAATGGCAGATGCTTTTCTACACATGGCCCCCCTGGGACGTGTGACCACCGGTGGTTTTGGGATAGCACTGCATGGCAGGCAGTTCTGCGGTTGTCAAGGTGTTTCCAGGGAATCAGTCTTCACCACCAAACTTCCTACAAATATTCAGAGAGAAAGAACTAAAGTTGTTTCTGAGACTTCTGTCAGGACATAATAAAAAATGTTAAGAAATGTGGCTATTTTTACCACCAAATTGAAGTTGAATCTTGAGATAATCTCAGAAAGTTCTGGTCTCAGCCCCAATGTCATTCTTTTTTTTTTTTTTAATTTTTGAAAAATATTGATTTATTTTGAGAGACAGCGAGACAGAGTGTGAGTTGGGGAGGGGCAGCGAGAGAGGGAGACACAGAATCCAATGTGGGGCTTGAACTCACAAACCGAGAGATCACGACCTGAGCCAAAGTCAGACGCTTAACTGACTGAGTCACCCCAGGCACCCCAGTCCCACCATCATTCTTCAACACATTCCCCAGGGTCAGGTTTAACCATCACTGAGTATGGGGTGAGGGACCGATCTTTCGTGAGCTGTCTGTGAGTGTGATCATGGAGATAACCGTTTGGCTCTGACATCCCTCACATCCCCACAAAAGTCCACTTGGGCCCATGGACCCTTCTTGTGTCCTGTGCCAACCACAGTCACAACATATCTTGCTGCAGCTTCAGGAAACTCTGTCTGCAGCCTTCTGTCATCTTGAAATCAACCTGCTGGCCTGCAGAGGAACCTGGGATTTTGCCTCCCTTCCCGGACCTTTTCTAAGACAGAGGCAACAGATCACTTCTGCTCTTAGGCTTATGTCATCATCTCCACTCCAAGACCTCAGCCTTTGGGAAATGCGGAGAGAAAAGAGGGTCAGAGCAGAGTCTCCTTCTGTAGGCTCACCATGACTCTTCCCTGCCTCAGCCTGGAGAATACCCTCTGCCCTTGTGGGCTAGAGGTGCTAGAGCGTGTCCGTAGGCAGACATTTCCACATGGAGCTCTGGGTTCCCATCAATATCCTTTAGCTTTGGAAAAACCAATGCCCAGGAACTTAGAAGACGAAAATCTTTTCTCTAATTTCGAAGATCTTTTCTCTAATTTTCTGCTCTAACAATCCTTCCCGAAGGTGACAAGATCTAGCTGCTGGCCCAATATGAAAGAGGGTTAGAATTTATAAAAATTAGCAAGGAAAGAGGACATAGTTATGTATTTCAAAATCATATCCTTTCATGATATCATTCCTTTGACATGGTTATCAGATTAGAACCTTTCTTAGTAGGCTAATTTTGGCCTTTAGACCCAATCCTCCTGTGATAGTTAAGTATAAAATTGTCATAAACATAAGCATTATAATAGCAACATAATAATGACACTATGAGAGTGTCAAACTGGATTAAATGAAGAAGAAGTCATCTCACTTGATAAGCCATTATGACCCTCAGGCTTTTGGTGTACATTTTTAACTATTATTCATCAAGGTAGTTATAGCAAGGAAGAAAGAACTCTATATCGTTCTACAATATACACTCTATTCTAAGTCTGGTTAGATAATACCAAATTTTCTACACCATTGATCCATTAAAAAAAAACTTTCCTTGAATTCTGCTTGCCACTAATCAGGCTATTATATTCAGTTTTTTAGATAGGTTGACAAATTGAAAATCCAGCTTTAAATGTTGCAGTAGTTTAAAAATAGAAGTCTTTTACTTCAAACAATTCTGAGTTGCTGCTTTAAGCAATAAAAATGTACTTTATAGCTTGTTAACCTAGATCTCATGGATATCCTTTCTACAATAATGTAAGTAGATCATTGTTTACTGTCTAAATCAGCCTTGTCAGAGCAATGCTCTCTAGTGATTTTTTAAAGTCAGAGTAAACTGATACATTCTGTCTTCTGTGATTATCCAGCCTGGCATGGTATGCTCCTTGTAAACTTGTATTTTGAATATGAATAACAATCTTTAGCATTTTATAGAAGTGTTTTTATGTAACTTCTTTTATATGTAACTTATATGTAACTTCTGCTTACACCAGCATCTGACAAATATATTAACTGAGCTTTCTTTATAAGGTGGTTATTTTCTTTTTTCAGTTGCTTTTAAGACCCTTGAATATGTATTCACATACTTTATGCTCATTAAATCAGACTATGGGAAGCTACCTTATTTTGAGGTACAACACAAAGCTCTAGAAGGGTTCAGTTACTGCACATTTTAACATAATCTACTCAAGGTTAGTGCAGGCTGCAAAAAAGCAGAATGTGTCAGAAGGCAAGGTAAAGGTGACACGGAATTTTATGACCTGAAATGAAGTATTTTAAGCTGATTAGGAAGGTCTAAATACTTCTTGAAAATTGGCAGGTATCTTAGGAAGAAACGATGAGTCATTAGAGCTGAGGCCAGTTAAATTAAGAGATTGAAATATATTATTTCGAGGAACTATTGCCATAACTTGTAGTTTGTTATCAAGCACAAAATACAGTCTAGTTTTAAAACTTAAATAATTAATCATTCATTCCTTTGGATCCTTACCATCTTTCTATTGGTCCCATTTCATTCATATATAATGTAATGTAATATTATATATATATATATGTGTGTGTGTGCATATATATTTGTGTGTGTGTGTATATATATATGCATGTATATATATATATGTATATACACACACACACACACACACACACATATATATATGCACGTATATATATAATCTAACAGGACAATGTGTAGTAAAGAAATTATCCTCTCTCAGTTCTATTCTGAAATCCTGACCGGCTGTGTTCTTAATTGATTTCCTGCTTCTTCTGTCCAGAATCTTCAAACTGTCTGTGTGTGTGTGCGTGTGTATTCATTTCTTCTTTTATCTTCCTAGCTTTTTACCATCAGCATTTAAATCCTCTAGTATTTACATTCACCACAATAAAAACTGTTTCCCTGATGCTCATTTTCTCTCCCAGGTACTGCCCCAGGGCTCATCCTTCTTTGGATCCAACCCCTGACAAGGATTTTGCTTCTACTCATACCTTTATTTTATCTCTTCAAGATCACTCAGACAAGGGAAGCCTTCCACCTCTTTGTCCCAGCCACCAAAAAGGAGGCCCAGTGCCCAGTTTACTCCTTCAGTATTAGGGAAGGTGTGTGCCTCACTTGGGCACTCTCCTTGGTCTTCGTATCACAAGCCCCCAAGTCAGCTTTCTGGAGAGGGACCCAAACTGATAGGCTATGTTGGAAGCCCTCCAGCAAGCAACTGTGCACACTCAACCCTGAAGGCCCCACAACCTCTGTGACCCCTTGTTCTACAAGCCTTTGTGACTGATGCTTTTGGTGACTACAGCCTGGGAAGGGAGGCAGCCTCTTTCTGGAAGCATCTGTTGGAGTTTCGGTCTTGGACCTCTTCAGTTCAGCTGCCAGAGATGCCTTTTTTTGCAAAGCAACTGTGAGTTTACAACTGGGCTCTTGTAAAAATTGAGTGCCTGATCCAAGGAGAACTTGTGATTATCTGGCCTAATACTGACATTTTTGCATAAATCAACTTAGACACGGTGACTAAGAGGTAGGAAGGGCCCAAGAAGCCTCACTTACCAAACGGAAATAGCATTTTCAGGAACACATCCAGCCTGATCACAGTAGCATTGCAGTTTGACATGAAAAATTCACAGCCACCCATTGAGAGATCTCTCTCCCACTCTGCCACCTGAAGCAAAGCTGGTGGCCCATTGGGAGTCCCAATTTACTACATGCCTGGGCGTGTTGCACTGACGACTGGGCTAAGCTCAGACCCAATACCCACTCAGCTTCTGTAGCTGTTCAGTTCCACCTCCAGCTCAGCAGAACTGAAAATGGATGTGGTTTCTTTGCATGGTGGACAGCACTCAGGCCATTCTCAGCTCTAGCCAGTACTCCTCTTAATAAGTCTTCTTCTATTTTTCCTGATTCTTTGGATAGCTTTGCTCTTTGGTCTGCTACTTGAAAACCCACAACTGGCAGATAAAACACACCCATTTGGGGGGTTGCAGACCATGATAACGAATCACACCGCTGATCAAATCATCTGGGTTACTCACACAGATGCCTGTAGTACGGATCTGTTCTTTAATACTGACTGGAATCAAGCTACTGATGGGGCCTGTACTGACTGCCCAGGTAGTCACCATGTTGGCCCAAACCCGTGTCCATACTGGACATGGCAACATGTCTACAATTGTCGCCTGGGCACAAAGTGAAGACGTGAAGAACATTGTTTCTGACATAAAGCTACCACCATCTGTAGACTTGTGACCCATTTGTATGCCAGGGGTATTTTTTGCATGGGGCATTGCCCCATACTTCCTCCTGGAGGACTGACCATATTCGACCTTTGGTCTCCCCTTGGGGCCATTGGTGGGTGGCACGTCATCACTGCCCTCACTTTCTCAGGTTACGTGTTGCTGTTTTAGTCTGAACTACTCACTTCAGCCACACCATTGAGGCCTTGAAACAAATTTGTTCATACTTTTGGGCCATGTTTGCAATCTGACAAAGGTCTTTTGGGCCATGTTTGCAATCTGACAAAGGTATACCTTTTATCACAAAACCACTCAAGAATGGACTGATGGACCTTCCATGCTATCTACAATCCACAAGCAACAGGCATTGTTAAGCATTGGAACAACCTCTTCAAAAATTAACTCAAAATAAAAAAAATTCTGATTCTATCTCTTCCTGGTCCACACACCTTAGTGAGACATTTTGGTCACTGAATGCAGTTATGCCCAGAAAAGGATCATCTTCTCTTGTCAACTTTCTGGGTAATGATCCAAATGTAGGGCTGAGGAATCATATAAACCTATTTTGAATCTTTGATAACCAGTCCTGGTCATTCCTGGACATCATGCTTCTTTCCGTACCCTAACAGCACCCTCCCCCCAGGCCCACCTGGTCAGTGTAATTTTTAGGGCTGTTGTGTTCAGTCTAATTCTGATTCGGTCTTCAGATAATCTTGTGGAGTTTCCATGGACCTGGGTCATTAGGACGATGACTACTGGCTACAGGCTCTGCTCACTGATTCTCCATGCAGTGGTTCCACACAGGCCATTGTGGTAACAACAATAGATCTCTATAAGTTCTATAAAAATGCCCTTGTACCTCTTGCATTTGACCTGACCTATCACATGACAAGTTTGGGGGTAGAGGGGATATTGGAAATAAAGTGAAGTTACACCACTGAAATGGGGTGTGAGAACAACTTTAGCACCTGTGTAGGGAACACCTCAGACCTAAGGTGGTATGGAGAAAGGGAGGGACAATAATGACCTTTGTCCTTTAGGATTATCCCTGGTATCCTCCTTATAAAGGAAAACAACTTGGTGCAGCTCACTCAAACTGTTATCAGCACTTTAAATATAACCAATTATTGGGTCTCCCATTTGTTGCCAGACAGATATAACCAGGATTGGATTGCTACTCCCTTAATTTATGGAGAAATCTGTTGGAAACAGCAGGGGATGGCCCCAGAGCGGCTGGTAGGGTGGACAAACAGAGCAGATAGATTGACGGTTCTCAGGCAACCCTTCCACAACCAAGGCTGAAGTTTTACCAGCTGGCTAGAAAATCACATTGCACTGTTAAAGGACATCTCTCAAGTCAAGTAGGTCTCGACTTGAGGGATGCCAGCTGCTGTTGGGGGGCATACTAGCAAGCCCCCAGATTTGTATTTTTGTGGAAGAGCCAGGAATTAGCTTCCTTTCCTTCCTCCTTACACCTTATGGGCGCTTGTTAAGAGTTTAGGAAAACACCACCATTAGGACATGTAGCTCTCAGACTTAAGGGGACTTCCTAAAATGAGGTGCCTTTGGTTACCCTCACCCCATGGAACGTTTATCCATATGTTGGGAGTAATCCAATCAGGAAAGTGGGTATGGAATGTGTCCCTGACTTAAGCCGGAGTGACCAATGGCATTTTCCTAGGAGCCATTCAGGTCATCTTTAACTTACTGGCCAGAGTTGTTATGGGTGATATGAGTGCCTTAGACTGACTCCTAACAGGCCAACACAGAGTCTGCACAATCACTAATGCAATCATTAACATTTGGAACAAGTCAAAGTCACACTTATTGGCAGCAGCAAAAGCATAACATGGCAGGTGGACCAAAGCTGGGTGCATGATTGTAGTTTTCATTCTGAATTTGCTTAGGTGTTGTGGGTTGGCCTTGTACTGGAGCAGTTTGGGGCCTGAGCGATGAGTATCCTACCCTGATAAGGATTATTCACAAATATAAGGGGATTCCTGTGACATCCCCTTCAAGCCCAGAGCCATGATCTGGAACAGCATTTGGATAGAAGGCCAAATTATAGACTTTAATCCAACAATTATTTCATGATTATAAAACTCAATTCTAGGTTAGGCAGGTAGAAAATGTAGGTGAATACGAAGCATATGTCTTGTTCTCTAGGAAATTATAATCTGGTTGGAAGAGTAAGACAAGTTGACTACATGGCTAAAATAATACTCTTTTGTATTGTTATTTAATTATAAAATGATGTGGGACCAAAAGTTAGTAACACAAAAATTCAGAAAAGAAATTGCAATCTCTAAGGTGTGGAAGGGTTAATGAGGTTTTGAGGAAGAGATCCATTTGGGTGAATGCCGGGCCCAGCTGGCTATCTTCCCACCTCTGAAAATTAGACCAGTATCTGTAGGGCTGTTAGATATTCTTTAGACGACACAGATTGCATGGTTTTGCATGATTTTTCAGAGTAAAGTCTTCAGTGTTTTATAGGTAAATGGCTCCTTTTGTTGAATTTGCTCTATTCATTGCTGTTTGAAACAAGCTTTGTGGAAGAAATTGTGCCAGGTTTGCAAAGAGTATATTTTTAGAGAGACCATTTCCATTGAAACAGAACCAGAAATTTAACAATTTGGTAGAAATTGTGATTCTTGTTGGCATTTATTATTATTATTATTGTTATTATTATTATTATTATAAAAAGCACTTACTAAACATAATAAAAGTGTCCACTAAGTACACCAAAGATGATAACACTGACAAAAAGACATCAAAAAATATCTTTTTTGAAAGACATTTGAAAATTAAAATTGAACAATATATACCATCCAACAAAACAAACTGTATCTTCTAGGTGATTATAAAACATAATTTAAGTGAACATATACTCTATTTCAGGTGGTAATTCCTGACAATGAAAGGAAAATACTGCAGCTATCCACCGTAGCTCTGACTTTGCTCTCTCACCCAAAGTTCATGGCCATGGAGTTCTGATTGTCAGTTACCCATATGTAAGGAACATTAACTACATGCTCTTCACATCTCTTAATCTTGACTCAGCATCAGATGAAATTATCACTTACTTCTTTATATATTTTAAAGCTTTCTTATGAAAGCACGCTCCTTCATCCAGCCTAATCTTGACAATAATGCCGCATGCTAAGCACGTCAGTATTTGGATTGGTTTGCTTAATCTTTCCAAGTATAATGGCTTCAGACCTGTATAATCTGCAGACAAAATCTGCAGTGTGTTTTCTATATGAATAACTATCTTACCTCTCTCTGAAACCTTAGAAAAATCTGCACAGACATATGGACTTCATACCATGCAGCCAACAGTGTTGACCAGAACTGATTATAATTTACAGGACACAACAAGCACTAACACACGTACGGGTGCTGCAAGGATGTGTTTTGGTGGCCTCCTCAGTGAATTTGCTGCTGCCTTTGCCCAAGGCAAACATTGTTTCTGGGTAATATTTTACAGTGAGGACAGTTGAATGTTTTAGCCAGGACTTTTCCTTTTCTTACGAGATGATTAACAGGGAGAGATTATCCAGAGCGCATTACAAAGTGGTAACACAGCACCTGATTGATCCCAGTAGCTTTGATCGTGTCTCTGCAGAGATGGGTTTGCCATGAAGTTCAAAGGACCACTCATTCGCATGAGTGCCTTCCTCAGCCCTGGGGTGCCCCAGGCAGGGTGTTCACATGGCCACGTGTTTTTATAAAATCTGTGGAAGTGAGATATTTTAACTACAGGCAGTTATTGCTGCTGTCTCTTTCTTCTCCGACATCCCCCCCCCCCCCCCCCCGTTGTATTTCCCATGCTCTGTAGTGGTATTAGAGAGGCACTTGGCAGTTTGGGGGTCTGGCTAAGGGAATATTGATGAGATACAGTGAATGTGAGTTTAGTGCAATACATTTTAGGGTTCACCTTCCCACTCACTCTGCCGCCTTATCAGGAGCCGCTCCACGAGGGTCTGGCAATTGTGTCTCTGTAGGAGCATGTCCTGTGGTGTTGGCAGTAGACTCACATGGAAAACAAGTTAGGAGAAACAAGCTTAGGAATGTCTGATGAGTCACCTCACACGTCGTAGACAGCCAGTGAGCTACTGTCACAGGAGCCTGATGACAAGCTGGTTAATGAATGTCATCAATTCAGAGTGGGCAAGATTAGTTCCTATACAAGAAAACATGAAGAAAACCTGGCATCATACAGCTTTCATGTGAGAGAAGTTTTGGATTTCCCAAATTTGAGAATTCCAAAAATGCGCATGTAACCCATAATGAGTTGTGAAGACGAAAGAAATTTTTTAAACTATCAATAATAAAAAAAGATATTTAGAACCTCAGGCCCCTCCAGACCTTCTGAACCAAAATCTGTATGTTAACGGCTCTGCCAGTGACTTGTGCGCATGTGAACATTTGCGAAACCCTGAACAGGAGACTGTCCTTCCATCATTCGTCTGCCTCAGCCTTCACTTGTACTGTCCTCTGTGCAAGGAAGGCCATCTTCCAGCCAGGACTATGGCTCCCTAGATGCAGATAAAATGTGAGATAAAGTGATCACACTAGGTATGGAAAGAAACCGTGCTGGATATGAGGGATATGAAGATGTTAAATATGTAAAAGCTTGTTGTCTGGGAGACAGTGAAGGATGATAATGACAACAGAAGCCTATCATTACTTGAGGCATTTGGGTATGTCCATTCTTGTTTTACAGAGAAGGAGACTGAGGCAAGGAGAAGTTAAATACCTTGTTCATGGTCTCAGAGCTAGGACAGGTTTAGGCCAGGGTTCTTGACTTGGTAGCCTGTGTACTTACTCAGGTGGATACAGAAGATGAGAGCAGGAAGAGTCAGGCCGACTCCCAGACAACTCCCAGAGCAGAAGGGGAGTTTTGTGGAGGAGGGCCAGGGCGAGAGAATCAGTTCAGTGTGTTGAGATGTTAAGATGCTCTAGAGAACTGACCGTCTGTTATCCAGGAAGATGGCAAGAAGAATCTCACAAGCGTGCAGGCTCACATCTACTCAGAATATTTCAGAAGCTACTATCTCTACCCTCTGAAACACCTATTTTATGCCTTCTCTTCTTGTCTCAAACTTCCCTCCCTCACCTCACCCTTACTTTCCTAACCAGAATGACTTCTAAGTCATTCCATGCTAGGAGAAAGGATAATATGGAAGACACAGCTTCTGTCTTTGGTGAACTGTAAAAGGAAAATGTATGGCTGTATCAATACTTAAAATAGTCTTAAACTAACAATATTACCACATGTAGTTAGAACGTTTGAAACCATTGACCAGTTTCTCTTAAGATTCTCCTCTTAACATCTCTGATATCTCTCTCTCCTGCATTTCCTCCACTCTACCCCTGGACTGGCTTCTCTTCCTCCTCCTCCTGTGCTCAACCCTAGATGATGGGGGTACCTTAAGCGCCCTTTCTCAGCCCCTAGTCCCCATCTATTTTCTTCCCTCAAGTAACAATGGCCAATATCATGGCTTTAAATGCCATCCCTATAACATTAACTCCCATATTGACATCTCTAGTCCCACCTCTCTTCTTGACCTTCAGATGCGTATCTCTAAACACCTGCTTGATATCTCCACTTGACTTGTCTGGTACTTCAAAGTTAAGATATCCAAAACATAATTCAGTTTCCCTTCTTCTCCTGTCTCTTCCTCCCAAATGCTCATATTCCATCACAATAACTGGGACCAACATCTAACTTGTTGCTCAAATATGTAATTGTAAGTCATCATTAATTCTTCTTTCCCTTAAATCCTCACATCAAACTATAAGCAAGTCTTAATAGCTCTTTCTCCAAAATATATCCCGTACAAAACCACTTCTCTCCATCTCCGGGGCCACCTCCCATGTCTAAGCAACCATGTTGTCTTGCAGTAGACTTCTCACTGGATCCCCTGTACCTGCCCCTGTAACCCATTCTCCAGCAGCCAGAGTTATCTTTTATATTTACATATCAGATTATGTAATTTCCCGACTAAAATCCTTCAGTAGTTTCCTATTGGATTTAGAATAAGATTCAGCATCTTCTATCCCACAGAGTCCTACATGATTTCATCCCCTAGCTACCACTCTAAACTTATCTTCTGTTGCCATCTTTCATAAAGTTTTTTAAATGCTTATTTTTGAGAGACGGAGAGACAGAGCTTGAGCTGGGGAGGGTCAGAGAGAGAGAGGGTGACACAGAATCTGAAGCAGGCTCCAGGCTCTGAGCTGTCAGCACAGAGCCCCATGCGGTGCTCGAACCCATGAACCACAAGGCCATGACCTCAGCCAAAGTTGGAGGCTTACCCGACTGATCCACCCAGGCACCCCTGTTGCCATAGTTTTTACTCCCCAGGCTCCAAACACATTGCCCTCCTTGCTGTCCCTTAAACATGCCAAGTTCTTTGCCACCTCAGGGATTTCATGTTTCCTTTGCTTTGTGCCTGCTGCCTTTTGCATGCTGGCCTTTTCTCATCTGTCAGGTTTAGCTCAAATGTCATTTCTTCTGAGTACGCATCCCCAAACACTTTATTTGCATTGGTTAATCTCTATTTATTACCTTGTTTATTTTGTTCAAAAGACTTACCATGAGCTGAAATTATACTGTATGCTCATTCTCTATCTCCCCAACCAGAATTCTTGAGATATGCACTGTATCTATCTAATTTGCTTCAGTATCTGTCATGATTAGAATGTGGGCTTGATGTGTATTATAAGATCATTAATATTTAATCAAATGAATGAATGCACTAATGAATATACAAAACATGGATATATAATACACACAACTTAAGCTGGCATAGAAAAGACCAGGAGAGATATGACATCTATCTTCTAATATTTAAAGGACTGTCATGAAGAAGAGGGATTTAATTTATGCTACATCTCCTCCAGGAGGTAAAACACAGTAAGAGGCAGAAGCTGAAGGGGGTATATACTGGTACAATTTAAGGGAGAATTTTCTAGCAATATCATCTGTCCAAAGTTTGGGTCTTATTTGGGAGGTGATGAGTTCCTTGTCACTATAGCTGTTCACAAATAGACAAGGTGGTTTGGGGCAGAGATGTTGTAAAGGAGATTTATAGCTTCTTGTAATAAATGGTTTTTAAAGTTTCAATCTTTATTGTCTTTAAGAATTTGAGGGCAGTGATTTTTCTCTAAGGTGACTATTCTTCAGGATAACAAATAGATGGAAGGTAGGTTGATGAAAACATGGACCAGATTCTTTAGTTGAATCCAATACTCTTCACCAAAAGCTAAGTTTTCACCTATGTTTTTTTAATTAAATTGAGATGGAAAGAAAGAGAGGCACCTGAGTGGCTCAGTCAGTTAAGCATCTAACTCTTGATTTTGGCTCAGGTCATGATCTGAGAGTCCTGAGATCGAGACCTGTGTCAGGCTCCATGTTGATCATGGAAATTGCTTGGGATATTCTCTCATTTCCTCTCTCTCTCTCTCTCTGCCCCTCCCCCATTCATACTCTTCCTCTCTTTCTCTCTCAACATAAATAAATAAACATTAAAAAATGTTTTAAGAATGACATGGTAAGAAAGAAAAACAGCAACAACATATCGTGATCCTGTGAAGCTGCCTTCACTCACTCAATAAGTCTTTAGAGTGTCTGCTCCCGGATTTTAATCAGAGTTTCATTGCTTTGTGGTTTCACTACAATTCTTACAACAAATTAGGTTACTCATACTTGTCACACATTCTACTCATTAGATTTCAAGTCATATGGCTTTTGCGTCAAATCCATTCCTGATGGGTGAAGTGTGCCTCCACTGAGGATATTTGAAAGAACATGTTGAACACTCTGAAAATAATTCTAGAAGAGCACACCCAAAAAGTATTTTGCACAAGGACAAGATCACTAAAATACTTAGAGTTCCTTCCAACGTGATCACTTGGTGACAAACACTTATTGGGTACATTGGTTCTATTGGAAGTGTTAAAGAAACCTACATAGACATATTTCATTACTATCATATGACATGTGTGTGTCGAAGGGCACATGCATATCAAAATACCCAAACTGCTTTTTTTTTAAACAGGTTTTGTTTGTTTTGAAAAGAAAACCATTGCTATATGGCTTTACACAGTGCACCCTTAAATATTCAGGTCTTCGCAATTGTAATATACATTGAAGCTACCATTTTCGAGATTTTTGCATTGCATTTAAAAAATTTATTATGTGTTCCCTTTGCATATGTGCGATCAATATGTCGTAAGGATCTATATGTGATTACAGCATTGTATTCACAAAGAAAATAGCTGTTAGTATGAAACAATCAGTTTGGATTTCCAAAGAGTAATTTGAGTGGTTTGTGAACCTGTTAATGTTTTGTGCAAAATATATAGCGGATTGTATACCTTTAAATATCCTTCAAATAATGTAGTTTATTTTCTATGAGTAATTGTAGAAATTCTAAGCATATACTCAGCATATAACATACTCCAAATTATATTCTTTTTTATTTTTAAGAAATGAAATGCTCTTTCATGTCTACTTCTAATTTATCATTTTGTAGTTATGCCCAATGAACTGATAGACCATTATCCTGTCTTATTAAAACACTCATGGCTTGCTATTCTGACAATACATCAAAAGAAGAGCAAAACAAGGAGATGTATACAGAATACTTAAGTCAATTTTCTCATTGACATGAGATTTTTATGTAGAGATGGTGACATTCTTAACAATAAAGGTACAGTATAGTTTGGTTTCGCTTGACTTTTCAGATCAATTTTTTAGACAAGAATAATCCTATAGTTTCATATTTGGCCAAATTATTTTCTTCTGAATCTCTCAGAAGGAAAATAAAGCATTCCTTTTATCAGTTTGACCCTGTTAGAAATGTTGCCCTTGAGGCTTTGTTCTTCAATTCCAAAGACATTTTAACAACCATAATCCAAGAAAGAAGATAATATATTTATCATTTGATCATTTTCACAACTCCTCCATTTCTGCTATAATAATATACCTTAGTGTTCATTCTTCCCAGCGATCAGAGTAAAGCTCTTACATTGAACTCTTTCTGGTTACTTAAACATCCAAAAGCTGAAATCTCTTCTTATTTCTAGTTTTCATTAAAGAAAAGCTGACATTTGGCCAGATCTTGATAAAACTGGTATCAGATTAATGTGAATTTCCCCCAAACGCTATGGTTTATGGTCATGTAGTAGGTAGGAATAGTGTTATAATCAGATATCCCCCCCACCTGGCTCTGTGAGTGAGAATGGTCACTTTCAGGCAAGAAGTTGAATGGAGGCTGGGAATACTAGAGGATGTATTTTTCTCTAGGAGGAAAAAGAATGATAGCTTGATAACCTAATGAAAATATCTACGTTTTTAATACTAGGGAATATAGAAACGTCTCTTACAGTTTTGTCTGCCTGCTTTCCTTCCTGTGATTGTGGTAGACTTGTGCACCAGAGGTTTCATTCTACCTGTGTCTATGTAGGTCAGTGCAACAGTCAGGATCCTCCGGAGAAATGGAGTCCATAGGATATACAGAAATAGGCTCATTTTAAGGAATTGACTTACACAATTGTGGAGATCGCTAAGTCTGAAATCTGTAGGACAGGTCAGCAACCTGGACATTCAGGAAAGAGTAGATGTGACAGTCTTGAGTCTGAAATTTAGGGCAGATGTCAGGCTGGAAACTCACACAAGGTTTCTATGTCATAACCTTGAAGCAGAATTCCTTATTCTCTGGGAAATCTCTTTTCCTTTTTAATGCCTTCAACTGATTAGGGGAGCAGCAATCTGTTTTACTTAAAGTTAACAGATTTTACATTTTGCTCACATCTGCAGAATACCTTCATGGCAACATCTTAACTAGTGTTTGACCAAACAACTGGGCACCGGAGCCCAACTAAATTGGCACATAAAATTCACCATGACAGCCAGGGATGCTTCCCCCCATTCCAGGCCAACATTCTCTTTCTCAAATCATAGCTTTAAGACTGCGCCTGGACTTTGGGTTGAGTGAGGAGTGAGGGCCAACAGTCCTCACCGGTTGAGACAACTTGCTAGATAAGCAGCAGATCCTGGGAGAGTGGGAATGTGGGGCAGTGCAAGGAGGGAGACAGGAGCTGAGGGCTAGTGAGGCTGTTCTGGCAAGGGTATCTGAGCCCCACACGTCCAGCTCAGCCCAAGGATTCCCTCTTTTGGTTGAGCAACTAAGACCCTTGATGAATGAGGAGGACCTTTGAAAAACCCTTTAAAAATGATCACTATCATGATAAAGTTAAGTGTTAAATGATGTTCAGAAATCCATGGACTCATTTATTCGCAAATGTTCTAGTGCCTATGTCTGCCCTTATAGAAATTCTGGGCACTGAAATAAGCAGTGAGCTAGAGAAACACAATGTCTGACCTGTTTAGTAGATTCAGCCCACAGTGAACAGCTGATGGAATGTGAAGTAAGGTTGATGCAGGGGTGAGTGGATGATACACTGGGGATGCTGCAAGAGGAGCCAACCATCTTGTGTGAGGAATTAAGCTTCTGTGAGGAAGCACATGTATGGCGAGGCCTGGAAGACAAAGATGAGTTACCTAGAGAAGAGAAAGGGGGCTCCAGTCAGAGGGAAGAATAGGAATGAACAGTATGAGCAAGAATCATGTAAGGAACTGAAAGGACAAATGGCTGAGACAAACAGAGGGAAAGAGAGTCAGGGAGACTCCATAAGAGGAGAGATTTAAACATCAGCCAAACTCTCTTGGTGCCCTTGTAAGTCTTGGCCAGTATTTGAGGAACAAAGCAGATGGTGATGCCATTACCTGAGACAGGAGAGCTGGGAGGAGGAAGCATTTTAAGGAAGCAACGTGGTCATTCTTTTTGGGATGTGTTAAGTTTTAGAGGAGATGTTTAATAAGCCTATCAACGTTTGGGGCTCAGGAGGGGTGTCTCTACTATCTCCCGTGACCTCTATGCATGGGGTGGGTAGGGGCTGAAAGATAGGAAGAATTCTTTCTGAAGAATATTCCACACACACTTATCATCATCATCATCATCATCATCATCATCATCATCATCATCATGATAGCACCTTAGTTCACTGCCACTACAAGACATTTACCAATTATAAGACAAAAACAAAGACAAAACCAAAAAGCCTTCACTTTACTAACCACTCAGACACCCAGGTCCGCGTCACAGAACAGGAGCTGGAAAGAATCTGACAGCTCATCTAATTCAACACTTTAATTTCAAGAATACGGAAATAGAAGCCAAAAGATCAAGACCAAAAACAAAACGTCCTGATATCTAGTGCTTTGCACTTTCTACTACAGTTTAGTGGAAAGGCAGACTGGAAGAGAACACTTCAATGTGACAAATATTTCCGTCATAGTGCACTCTGTTTTATTTTGAATGCCCATTCACCTAATTTCACTTTCAATTAGTGTTGAGTGATGATTGATTGGCGGTAGCTGCCCGAAGCGCTCCATCTGAAGCCACATTGGTTTGCAGTGTCTACTACAACTAGGGCATATATTTAATATCCAAACCACTCTCAAAGGACAGTGAAATGGAGATTGATTATTAATTATTCAGGGACAGCAGACATGAGCCAGGACTTTCCTTAGCAAACTGGAACCTGTGGTCTCCCTAACAATGAGGGCTAGAGGAAGGACATGTGGCAAGACGCATCTTTGCTATTCCTGTTTTGTATGGTTTTTCCAACAAAGAAGAGAAAAGAAAAGATTGATTCCCAGGTGCAGCAAGGTTTTAGAATTTTTTACTATCATCTTCTTCATGGAGATTCACTAAATATTGATCTTGGATGTTAATAGTGTCCCCCACCCAAAAAAAAGAGTAATTAAAATAGAGTTATTTTTTTTATCACTCTACCTTGATCCAAAGGAAATATCTCACAATGGGGATGATGTTGGTCTAATCCAAAGCTCATCTCTCTGCTCTTTAAGTCAATTTCTCGTTCTTCTGGAAGAGAATCTGTGTCACTTTGATGAGCATATTTAGAGTACTAGAAATCACTTAGACACAGGGTGGACATTTTCTTTTTTAGTATAAGTTAAATAATTACTAGAGAATATAGCTTCTAAAATAACTTTAAATTCTGGATCATATTTGAAAGAATAATGCTAAATACACTTAGGAAATGTAGTTTCATATTAAGAGAAAACTTAACATTAGTAATCATGGTAGAATATATAGCAAGCACTCATAAATGTTCCTCTTGACCCTCATTGCAAGCAGGTGATGCTAGATCTTTCTCTCATGGTTTTTACCTACACATTAATACAAGAGGCATCTCTAAAGGAATTCAGAGTATTGAAGGTCTTAATCCCCCAGACTGTGGGATTTCTATAGGGAATCGATACATTGTCAAAAAGTAGCCTCAACACCTATTACCAGTTTTTATCTGAATCTCTGTATCTCAAAGCAAATTTCACTGCAAATAATGATCATATACCTAAGCATATCAGAGAAATGTTCATGTTATGGGCAATGCAGACACAGTTCTGGAAACTAGTGCATTAACAGCACATGAAAATGAATGACTTTTAGGGAAAGATATAAATGTGGGAAAATGCAAACTGTACTAAACAGTGGAAGTGTCACTAATGTAAGAAGCTAAGGTTTTTAGGGTATTGAAAGTTAATACTCTATGAAATACCTCTTAAGCAGAAGCCTTAAATAAAAAACCTCCCCAAATAAAACTAAATCTCATTATTGAAAAGCATTTTGTTCATATGCCATGAGTTTTTTATTTGAACTATTTGCATATATCAGATTTTTTTAAATTCAAGGCATTTTGTCCTGGAAAAATATGCATTTTTATGAAAATTTTGCCCTTTAAATCTTGCAGCTTTTAAATATGGTTGCTCTCTATCCTATAGTTTCGAAATGGCTTATAATTAATGGCATTATTAAGGTATATTATCAATATATGCCTATTTTTATGTATTTAGTAAGTGAATATATAAAGTCATTTGTAAAGCAGATTTGAAATTAAATAATTTTCTTTCTTCCAACTTGACATGTCTAACATTGTTTCTTCTTCTGAACATCAACTACTGGGATAATTTGAAAATGGTTGTGGTTAAGAAGAAGGAAAAAGAGAAGAAAAATTTTTCCTACAGATTTATCCCATTAGATACTAGGACTCAACAGGCAAGATTTGTCTGGTGGGGTTTCATCAAGCATAACACGGTAGAAAAAAGTGATTTAATTTATTTTAATCTACAATCTCAAATAACATAAAGACCCACGAACACACCCATGTATGGCTTCTTTTTGTCATTATTTTGTTGCAGGACAGGGGTGAGGAAGCTACATTATTTCATATGCATTGATTTTGAAAATTGCATTTACAGTTGAATCAAATTCATAGATACTATTGAGGGTGTGAAACACATTTCAAAAAAAAAGTCTGATATTTTCAGTGTGTTTCTATTCTCTTGGTAGAACAGTAAGCTGAGACTCCCCTCTGTCTTTCAGAATTTATGTAGCTAAATCTTAAGAACTAGACTTATTACAGAACTACCATCTGCAGTTTATTTTCCCTCTGATTTCAGTAAATGAGACCTCATATGCCTTGAAAAATTAAGAGTTCATATGACAGCAAAACAGAAAAACTCCCAGTGGCATTTCCTGCAAATTGGAACCGATTTGTTTCTCCAATTAATTGAAACTGTAATTGTAATTTGGGTATGTTACCACCAGATGTCACTGTTTCAAGATTTTAACTGCTGGAATTAAGCCTTTAAGAGTATACCTAGGTAAAATCAATTTTGCAGGCTGTTTCTATTAAACAAATTATAACTCTTTGTAAAGAAATAATAATACTACATTTCTCTGTAATTCTGAAACTCAAAGTCAAGTGGTTCAAATTCACATACATATCTTCTAAGTAGTGGACGTCTATGATTCCAAAGCATACTTTTCTATAATTTTGAACTATTACTCTACTGTATTTAGAACTCTTTAGATTACATCTTAAAGAAACTTAGCCTAAGCACAGAACAGGGAATTTCTTGGCATATATACAGAAAGCCAATGGCATACTGCCTTCTGCCGGCTCCAGAGGCTTGGAGGTATTTCATCATGGCACTGTTGACAGTCTGTCCACCACATGGCAGATGATACGACCCTGCAGCCGAAGACCCACATTCTCTAGGCTAATCAATCCCAGCAGACTGTCTTTCCCAGTAACTGGAAGAAATGAACTGGAATAAGTTTTGATTAGCCAGCCCTGAGTGACGTGAACACCCGGGATCCAGTCACTATGGACAAGGGAATGCAGTACTTTAATTAGTCTGAATTGTATGCTGAGCCCTCGGCTGTGGCAGTGGGTGTGGGGTCAGTCCATGTTAAACCATATGGGGCTCCCAGGTGGCTCAGTTGGTTACGTGTTTCACTTCAGCTCAGGTCATGATCTTATAGTTCATGGGTTCGAGCCCCGCGTCAAGCTCTGTGCTGATGGTTCGGAGCCTGGAGCCTGCTTCTGTGTCTCCCTCTCTGCTCTGTCTGTCTCTCTCTCTCAAAAATAAACATAAAAAATATTTAAAAAATAAAAGCAAAATCCTTTAAAAAAAAAAAAAACATGAGATGGATTCTGCACAGGAAGGAGGAACTATTACTAAAAAATTGGGGGATGGAAGTGGAAGGGGCAAAACCAGTAGATGCACACAACAAATCACTGAA
The DNA here is from genome assembly GCF_018350215.1 of Panthera leo. NCBI lineage: Eukaryota > Metazoa > Chordata > Mammalia > Carnivora > Felidae > Panthera > Panthera leo. Next base: position 145,460,926 of record NC_056683.1, read on the forward strand.
CTGTTCTCCTACATCTCTCCCTTTCCAGGAGAGGGTGACTGTATCCAAGACTTCCAGAGTTCTCTCTCTAGAATAAAATTTGAAAAGACACTCCCCTATCAAGAGTGCCAAGAGTTAGTGCAAACTCCTTAGCACACAAGATTTCTTTGGCCCTAACTTCTTTTTCCTGCTTTGCTAGTCTCATCTCCATCGCTCTCGACTCCAACTGCACAGAACTCTTCATAATTCTTCCAAATGATCACACTCCTTCAGTGTACTACTTTCCACCTCACATCTTTTACTCTTTCTCATAACGAAGATGTTTCCCAAGTTGTGTCTTCTACCTGGAAGCTCTTCCACATTGTCATCTGTATTCATCATTTAAAATCACCTTTCGGCATTGCCCTCTCCACATTTCCTTCCTTGACCCCACTCCCTATAGCTTCCTTGACAGATTTAGGTATTTCTCTTGTACATGTCCATAGTACTTTGTGCCTACAAGTCTCATTAGCAATTATCATGCTTCATTATAATAGTTAATTTATGGATCTATTTCCCCACTAAACAATGAATTTATTAAGAGTAGAGACCATAGATTATCTTAATTTTCCTCCACAAATTCTCCCTCAGTATTTTTCATAGTGCTTGGCACGTAGTAGGCATTGAATGAATGGTCAGTCAATAAGTGAATGAATGAATGAATTCACATGAGTTTGACACAAAACAATTTTGTATTTAAGAAATTTTTTTTAACATTCATTTATTATTGAGAGACAGAGACACAGAGTGTGAGCAGGGGAGGGGCAGAGAGAGAGAAGACACAGAATCCGAAGCAGGCTCCAGGCTCTGAGCTGTCAGCACAGAGCCCACGGGGGGCTCAAACTCACAAACCGGCTGAGCCGAAGTTGGTCGCCCGAACGACTGAGCCACACAGGGCGCCCCCAATTTTGTATTTTCTTTCTAAAACTAGCTAGTGAAGAAACGTTTGAGAGTCACTAAGCACCATGTTATGAGTTCAGGCCCCAAAACTGGAAGGCCAGAGCTCAAAGCCCTGTTTCTTCACTTACCTGGTGCGTAGCTGTGGGCAAAGTACCTCACCTCGTATGCCCCTGTGTTGTCGCATGTAGAGAGAGAATGGTAACAGTTTCCATTTTACCAAGTGATTTCTCCTTTAATATTCACCAACTCTGCGATAAGAACAATTATTCCTATTTTTTGGGTGAGTAGACTAAGGTTCAGAGTAGTTAACTGCTTGTCTGAGGGCACACAGGCTGTAAAATAGGGAGCTGATACTCTACGGAAGGACCGCTGGATTCGGAAGTCGTCACAGTCCCGACTGTGTTGGGATTTTGCAATTTGTTTTTATACTCTAGAAGATGGTACAGGGAAATATTTTCTTACTTTAGCTGATTTTTGTACTAATGATTATTTTCTTTATAAGAATGTAAGCTGAACCAAACAGTTTTTAGATATTGCTCAGTTGAGCACACTGCTTTTTAAATTTTAATGTTTATCCTTTTGGGTAATCGAACATAGACACTTGATGAATACTTATGAATATTTTCACTCAAATTGGAAGAAATACACCCAGAACTATTGTATCCAACCTTTGTTTTGTGTGTGTAGATATTAGCAGTTTGTTTCCAAAAATAGAACAAGATCTATTGAAAAATGTATCTAGCTCAGAATAGCAGAAATTTATTCAGGATGTGGTGAAATTGGATTCCTTTTCTCCATTCCCATGTGTCAGATTACCTGGGAATCTGGTAAACGGAGACAGCCGGGTCTCCAAAGCACTGGAGGACCACGACGGAAGAATTGGCAGCTCATTGCTCATAATTGTCTCCGCAGCTGAGTTCTTAGAGCCCACCTGGGAAGGAGGAAAAATGGATCAAACCAGAAGTTAAAGAAATGTTCTCACCTTCTGGCATACCATAGGCAGCCAGCACTAGCTGGCTCTAGTAACTCTGAGAATTATGGATAGCTCACTTTGCCATCCCACGCTCATGAAGGGAGACTTTGCACGCAAGGGCGATTGACCAAATTATGTTTCACTAAGAAGATTAGGAAACTACTGGACAATTTTTCTGAGTAGGATCATTGATGTGTGTTCTAAGTCATGACGTCTACACTGATACCACTTTAGTTTCATTAGCTTTGACAATTAAAATCAAGAACTCGGTTATTTTAAGCAAGAAGCTTCATTTTCAATTCATTTATTTCTGCTTTGCATGAAGCACAGCTGCATTATAATGTGATCAAGCACAATAAAGTGTGCTCCACTGTTTATAGGTGGAAGAATTGTATCACTCAGGTAGAAGTACAGTTGTACCTAAAGTGTTCTGAAGTACAAGGGCATGAAATTTTGTTCTGTTCCAAAATAGATTTTACTCAAACTTTAGAAAACTATGGATTTTCTACCTCTATTACCAAAAACAAATGAAATGTTCTGGGTCAATGGTCTGGGGTTATTTAACTCATAGTATCTTTTCCAATGGTTTTAAATCCTTTGGAAAAACAAATTGGCCAAAATAGCTACTGCATTTAGGATATTTTCATAATATAAACATATATATACTATATACACATACATATATTTGTATACCTCTCCTGGTACACATATGTTTGCCAGGTTTCTAGGTATGTAACCAGAAGTGGAGTCTCTGCATCAGAAAATGCCCGTCTTTAACTTCATTAGTTATTGCCAAATTCCACTCTGCTCAAATTCAGGTTAATCCAAGGAGTACTTATCTGCAGAGATTACAAAGGTGTGGGGAGAGGGCAAACTAAGTGACAATGCAGTGACATAGGGCTAGTGGCAGCTGAGCTTTTAACACTCTTAGCCACAAAGGGTTATTGATGGAAGGGAATAAGTATACTTGAACATGGAGGTCATGTAGAAACAGATGCCTTGAGAAGAGGAGCAGCCTGCTTTGAGACCTGGAAGAGAGGAGCCAGGGGAATAAATACCACCTTTTCTCTCTCCTCTCTCTTTCCCATCTTTCTTTCCCATCTATCTATCTTTTTCTTTCTTTCTTTCTTTCTTTCTTTCTTTCTTTCTTTCTTTCTTTCTTTTTCTTTCTTTCTTTCTTTCTTTCTTTCCTTCTTTCTTTCTTTCTTTCTTTCTTATGGGTGGTGGGGGGGAGAAATAAAAAAATATTCTCCTTCGATTCTTGTTCTAAAGTCCCCCATTTGTCCAATAATACTGGAAACCAGAAAGTATTGGAGTTCATTGATGTTGTCCATATGAGTCAGCTTCTCACAGCAGAGAGCAGAGACTGGGAGGGAAAACTGAATGTGTCCACTACAAGATCTAATTTACTGAAAGTATCTCTCATGTGTTGCTACTGACTACTATTGAGTACTTCCAAGCATATTTCCACCATTTTTTTACCTAGCCTCTCTTCCAGTGTTGAACTCCCAGATTCCTTCCAATGCCTTGCTGCCACAGATAATGCTGCAATCATATATATGTGTGTGTGTGTGTGTGTGTGTGTGTGTGTGTGTGTGTGTGTATACACATATATATATAATTTTCTCATATATATCTTTTCTCATATATATCTCTTCATGAACTTGATGATTTCTTAGGGCTGTGTACCTGGAGCAGAACTGATTGCCTTAAGATCACATGAATACTTAATTGACCTGAGTAGTAGTCTACCCTCCCAAAAGCAGCACACAGGTGTTCTTTCCCCTATCTCCACATCCTTGCCTACAGTTAGCAGCTTTGCAACTTCTGCCAGTGGAATAAGTGTAAATGAAGATGCATATATATAATATGATACTTTCATATAACTGTTAAGCATGGAAGCCACATGCGTTATTTATACATATGTATGCAGTAAAATATTAAAAAACTTAGTTGAAAAGGTAAATTGGGAATGAGCTCAAAGGAGATTTAAACTCTATATAAAGTTTTATGTGTATAAAACTCTAGAAGAAATATGGCAAAATATCAACACTTAAACCTATTGCTCTGATGTTAGCCTCTAGACTTGTATATTCACGTTAAGATTTTTACAACTTAACTGAAGTAAAAATGATACGCAGTCATTCACACTAAGTTAAAGTGCACATTTTGATAAATGTTGACATATGTATACACCCACAAAATCATCACCACAATGATGATAATAAATGCTCTATCACCTCTAAAACTTTCCTCTGTCCCCGTTGGCAAGCGTCCCTCACTGTGCATCTGTCTCCAGGCAACCACTTACTAGCTTTCTGTCACTGTTGATTAGCTCGTATATTCTACAGTTTTACATGAATGTGATCACAGAACACGTACACTTTTTATTTTTATTTTCTTCTGTGCCCTCTTTCATTAAATATATGATTTTCATGTGCAGCCTTGTTGCTGCACGTATCAGTCATTCCCTTTTATTTCTGAATAGTGTGTTACTGTATAGATATACCACAATTTGTTCATCTGTTCACCTGTTGATTGTTATTTGGACTGTTTCCAGCTTTTACATTAACGTGGCTATGAGTATCTGTGTACAAGTTTTTGTTTGGATACATGTTTTCATTTCTTTTGGGGAAATATCTAGAAGTATAAAGGCAGGGCCTTATGGAAAATGGTATCTGTTGATCTTTTTAAGAAATTCCCAAGTAGATTTTCAGTCTAGTTGTACCATTTTACCTTCCCATTATCAGTAGATAAAAGGGCCAGCTGCTGTACATGCTCACTAACCATTCGATATTGTTATTCCTTTTAATTACAACCAGTCTGGTGGATGTGTAGTGAGATCTCTTTGGGCATTTCCTTGATGACGAATGAAGTTGAGAATCTTTTTATGTACTTCTTTGTGTACTTTTGTATCTTCTTTTGTAAAGTGTCTTCTCAAATATCTTGCCCATCTTTATTGAGTTAATTATCTTATTGATTTTGTAAGTGTTCTTTACATATTAGAGAAAGAATGCTTTGTCTGATATATGTGTTTTAAATATTTTATATGTATGTGACAAGCTTTTCATTTTCTTAAAGATATCCTTTGAAGAGCAAAGGTACTTAATTTTGATGAAATCTAGTCATTTCTTTCTTTCATGTATTGGTTTTTTGTATGTTATCTAATAAATCTTTACCCACCTCTGAGATCACCTATGTTCTTTTTGTTTTCATAAAAGTTTTATATTTTTTTATGTTTTACATTTATGTTTTTAAATTTTTTAATGCTTATTTGTTTTTGGGAGAGAGACAGAGCATGAGCGGGGAGGGGCAGAGAGAGAGAGAGATACAGGATCTGAACCAGGCTCTAGGCTCTGAGCTGTCAGCACAGAGCCCAACGTGGGGCTCGAACTCTTGAACCACCAGATCATGACCTGAGCCGAAGTAGGATGCTTAACCAACTGAGCCACCCAGGTGCTCTGTTAGGTTTTACATTAATGCTACGATCAACTTTAGTTATTTTTGTGTGTAATATGAGTTACGAGTTGATGTTCATTTTTGCCCACACAGATAGTAAGTTGATTCAGTCTTTTGTTGAAAAGATTACCCTTTCCCCATCGACTTGCCTTGGCATCTTCATCAAAACTTCATTGACTATATACGTATGGGTCTGTTTCTAGACTGTCTGTTCTATTTCTTTGATGTATATGTCTTTATTTTTACCAATTTCAACTGTAGCTTTATAGCAAATCAGGTAGAGTAAATCCTCCAGAGTTTGTTTCTTATATTTTGGATTTCCTAAGCCCTTTGCATTTTTTTATAAATTTTAAAAATTAGCTTGCCATTTTTTTTTCAATTTTTTAAAAATGTTTTCGTTTATTTTTGAGAGAGAGACAGAGTGATCAGGGGAGAGGCAGAGAGAGATAGGGAGACACAGAATCTGAAGCAGGCTCCAGGCTCTGAGCTGTCAGCACTGAGCCTGATGCAGGGTTCAAACTCACAAGCTGTGAGATCATGACCTGAGCTGAAGTCATATGCTCAAGTGACTGAGCCACCCAGGTGCCCCTAGCTTGCCAATTTTTATAAAGAGAGAGAGAGAGAGAGAGAGAGAGAGAGAGAGAACCTGCTGGCAATTTATTAGAGACTGCGTGGAATCTATAGGTCAACTTGGGAAGAATTGCCAGTTCCAATCCATTAACATGGTATATCTTTCAATTACTTAGATCTTCTTTGATTTCTCTCAGCAATGTTTTGTAATTTGCAGTGCAGAAGTCATGAATATCTTTTGTTAGATTTGTTCCCAAGTATTTGTAACTTTTAGCATTACTGTAAATGGAATTATAAAAATGTTTATTTTCCAATATTTTATAGCTTTGTATTTATATAAGAATATAAATAATTTTATATTAAATTTGCATTCTGCAACTTACTGATTTTATTTATTATTTCTAATAGTCCTATAGACTCATTGAGATTTTTTATGAAAGCAGTTAAATGTCTGAAATAGGAACAATTTTACTTCTTCCTTTTCTGATCTTTATGTCTTGTATTTCTTTTTCTTTTTAATTCAGTATAAATGTTGAATAAGAGTGATGAAAGTGGGAATCCTTGCCTTGTCCTTGATCTCAGGAAAAGCAATACAATCTTTTACCATTGCAGCATAATGCTGCATATAATGGTTTTTCATAAATGCCCATTAATCAGCTGGAGAAATTCCTTACTATTTTTAATTTGTTGAGAATCTTGGTTTTATACAATGCTATTTCTGAAGATATTTTTTTCTTTCTGTTTCCATTTTATATGGTGAACTACATTGACTGAGTTCAAGCGCTAAATAAACCTTGCATTTTTAGAGTAAACAGCAACTTAGTCATAATGTATGACTCTTTTCATATATTTCTGGACTTGAAACGCTATTTTGTTGAGGATTTTTGTAACTATTTCATGAGAGATATCTGTAATTTTCTCTCGTTAAAAAACCTTTTGGTCAAGTTTGTTATTATACTAGCCTCCTAAAAATTGTTGGGCAGTGATCTCTATTTTCTGGAAATGTTTATGGAGGCTTGGTGTTATTTCTTCCTTGAATGTTTGATAAAACTTACTAGTAAAACTATCTGTTCCTGGCAATTGCTTTTTTGGGAAAGTGTTTCATGGCAAATTCACTTTTGTTAATAGATAGAGGGCTATTCAGATTTTTAGTATGTTCATGGGCAAAATTGTGGCCACTTCTACTGTTCAATCTATCTGCTTCATCTAATTTGTCAATTTTTTTGGCATGAAGTTGCTCATAGTGTTCTATTATTATCATTTTAATAACTATAGAGCCTGCTGTGATAACCCTTTTTGTTTCCTTCCCAATATTGATGATATGTGTTCTCTTATTTTCCCTGAGCAATGTTGTTACAGGTTTGGCAAATTTGTGATTTTTCAAAGATTCAGCTTTGCCTTTGTTAATATTCTTTTATTGTCTGATTATATTTGATTGATTTCTGCCTTATCTTTATTATTTCTTTCCTTCTACTTATTTTAAGATTACTGTCTCTCTTATTTGTCTAGTTTCTTAAGGTAGAAACTTTGGTTAATGATTTTAGGTATTTCTTTTCTAATATAAGCATTTACAATTTAAGTGTCCAAGCATTGCTGTAGCTGCAACCCACACATTCGATATGCTGTATTTTAGTTGTCACTTAATTCAGTGTTTTCTCATTTCCCTTGTGACTTTGTCTTTGAACCATGAATTGTTTAAAATTGTGTTACTTATTTCCCAGGTATATGCAGTTTTTCTAAATATGTTGTTATTGCTTATTTTTTACTTAATTTTGTGGTTGTCAGAGAATACCCTCTGTATGATTTTAATGACTTTTAACTGTTCATGACCCACATAAGCATCTATCTCAGAAATATACCGTGTATGCTGGGAAAGAATGTGCATTCTGCTATTGTTAGATATAGTATTCTCTATATGTCAGTTATATAAAGGTGATTGATTGTGTTCAGATCTTACTCAGTTTTTGTGTATTTCTATCAGTTGCTGAAAGAAGTCCTAACCCAGTTATTGAGAAGTGGGTGGTAGGAGAATGGGTGACAGTGGTCAAAAAGTACAGATTGTGGTTTTAATCATTACATATCCTCAAGCAAAGCAAGATCTCACAAGAGCTGGTAACTTTCAAGAGACACAATAGTCGATATCTGTCAAAGGACACAGTGAGTTAAGAGATCTGAATCCTATTCCCAAACCACAGATATGTGGCCAAACCACAGATCAGCATTGGTTAATGTATGACACTCCTGATAAAAGTTCCAGTTTCTCATGTTGGTCTATTTCTTCTATCCGTACTAGCTTGTCTTCTAATTTTCTGAAAAAAATTATAATTCTCAGAATGCTTTAGTTTTTGTCTCTTTCATAGAATAGTTTAATTATGGAGACCATACTTTCCAAATTACACTGTAGATTCACTTCTGGTGTTACTTTTGCTTGTTTTTGTTGTTCTTTGTTTTTCATTTAGATTTTAATTAGTTAACATACAGTGCAATATTGACTTCAGGAGTAGAATTCAGTGATTTATCACTTACATACAACACCCATTGCCCATCACAAGTGACCTCCTTCATACTCATCACCCATCTAGCCCATCCCCCACCCACCTCCCTCCATCAACCCTCAGTTTGTTCTCTATTGTTAAGAGTCTCTTGTGATTTGTTTTCCTGTCTCCTCTCCCCGCCCCTTCCCATATGTTCATTTGTTTGGTTTCTTAAATTCCACATATGAATGAAATCATATGCTATTAGTCTTTCTCTGACTGATTTATTTCACTTAGCATAGTACATTCTAGTTCCATCCACATCATTGCAAGTGGCAAGATTTCATTCTTTTTGATGGCTGAATGGTATTCAATTATGTGTATATGTCTGTGTGTGTGTGTGTGTGTGTGTGTGTATACCACACCTTTTTTTTAATGTTTATTTACTTTTGAGAGAGAGAGAGAGAGAGAGAGAGAGAGAGAGAAGCAGAGTGTGAGTGGGGGAGGGAGGCACAGGATCTGGAACTGGTTCCAGGCTCTGAGCTGTCAGCACAGAGTCCAATGCAGGCCTTGAACTCACAAACCATGAGATCATGACCTGAGCTGAAGTCAGGCGCTTAACTGACTGAGCCACCCAGGCACCCCATACCACATCTTCTTTATCCATCCATCAGTTGATGGAAATTTGGACTCTCACCATAGTTTGGCTATTGTCGATAATGCAGCTATAAACACTGGGGGCTTTTGCCTGGATTTATGGTTAGCCTCATATTAGCTGTGCTATTTTGAGAAAATTAAATTAAGAGTATTAATGGTTTCATATATTTGGTTGAGTTGAAGGAATCTTGAAATAATACACATAGAGCACTTTTCTTGGAACCCCGAAATGCACAGTAATGGGTAAGGCTGTTCTCATCTTCAGCCTCAGCATCATGAGCATCTCTCGGTGCATCTGGCCACTGCCAGTCTCTCTGGCGTCTGCTTAGAATTTGGGGATATTTACAGTCTTGGCACATGGTCCCACTTCTGAGTTGAAAAATGCTTTCCTCAAGAAGTAGGACTCTCAAAGATGTACAGGGTCTGCATCCTGGCCCTCTGTCTCTGAGTCAGAAGACAAATGTCTTCAGGTCTATTTTAGAGAAAAATTGGAAGTGGATTTGGGTTCAGGAGACAGATATTATTTTAAATCAGAATGCACACCCTACTGCTAAATTTTTGAATTAAGAAAGCATTCGTATCTATCTGCCTTCTCTACCTTTAGTCCTTTTCTTTTACAATCCAAGTCAACATCTAGCTTCTTTAAATTCTTATTTTTTTTGAAAGCTGAAATGGCTTTATTAATATCAGGCAAAGTACCCATTAGAGCGAAAAGTATTACCAGGGTAAAAGAAGGTCATGTCTTTTAAAAAAAATTTTTAATATCAAATTTATTGTCAAATTGGTTTCCATACAACACCCAGTGCTCCCAACAGGTGCCTTCCTCAATGCCCATCACCCACCCTCCCCTCCCTCCCACCCCCCATCAACCCTCAGTTTATTCTCAGTTTTTAAGAGTCTCTTATGGTTTGCCTCCCTCCTTCTCTAACTTTTTTTTCCCTTTCCCCTCCCCCATGGTCTTCTGTTAAGTTTCTCAGGATCCACCTAAGAGTGAAAATATATGGTATCTGTCTTTCTCTGTATGACTTATTTCACTTAGCATAACGCTTTCCAGTTCCATGCACGTTGCTGCAAAAGGCCATATTTCATTCTTTCTCATTGCCAAGTTGTATTCCATTGTATATATAAACCACAACTTCTTTATCCATTCATCAGTTGATGGACATTTAGGCTCTTTCCATAATATGGCTATTGTTGAAAGTGCTGCTATAAACATTGGGGTACAAGTGTCCCTATGCATCAGCACTCCTGTATCCCTTGGGTAAATTCCTAGCAGTGCTATTGCTGGGTCATAGGGTAGATCTATTTTTAATATTTTGAGGAACCTCCACACTGTTTTCCAGAGTGGCTGCACCAGTTTGCATTCCCACCAACAGTGCAGGAGAGCTCCCATTTCTCCACATCCTCTCCGGCATCTATAGTCTCCTGATTTGTTCATCTTAGCCACTCTGACTGGCGTGAGGTGATATCTGAGTGTGGTTTTGATTTGTATTTCCCTGATGAGGAGTGACGTTGAGCATCTTTTCATGTGCCTGTTGGCCATCTGGATGTCTTCTATGAGAAGTGTCTATTCACATCTTCTGCCCATTTCTTCACTGGATTATTTGTTTTTTGGGTGTGGAGTTTGGTGAGTTCTTTATAGATTTTGGATACTAGCCCTTTGTCTGATATGTCATTTGCAAATATCTTTTCCCATTCCGTCGGTTGCCTTTTAGTTTTGTTGATTGTTTCCTTTGCAGTGCAGAAGCTTTTTATGTTCGTGAGGTCCCAATAGTTCATTTTTGCTTTTAATTCCCTTGCCTTTGGAGATGTGTCAGTAAGAAATTGCTGTGGCTAAGGTCAGAGAGGTTTTTTCCTGCTTTCTCCTCTAGGGTTTTGATGGTTTCCTGTCTCACATTCAGGTCCTTCATCCATTTTGAGTTGATTTTTGTGAATGGTGTAAGTGGTCTAGTTTCATTCTTCTGCATGTTGCTGTCCAGTTCTCCCAGCACCATTTGTTAAAGAGACTGTCTTTTTTCCATTGGATATTCTTTCCTGCTTTGTCAAAGATTAGTTGGCCATACTTTTGTGGGTCCAGTTCTGGAGTCTCTATTCTATTCCATTTGTCTGTGTGTCTGTTTTTGTGCCAATACCGTGCTGTCTAGATGATTATAGCTTTGTAGTAGAGGCTAAAGTCTGGGATTGTGATGCCTCCCTCTTTGGTCTTCTTCTTCAATATTTCTTTGGCTATTAGGGATCTTTTGTGGTTCCATACAAATTTTAGGATTGCTTGTTCTAGATCTAGCTTCTTTTAAACACATGATGTCATTGGAGCTCTGTCTGCCCACCTCCTTTGTATTCACTCTTACACACGTCTCTGTTGCTTTGCCTACTGTCTCCCTCTAGGGATGATTACTGCAGCAAAAGTGTTTATAGATAATGAGATTTTCTGAAAATGTGGACAAAATGAAATATGTTTATATCGGTAGGCTTTCACTCATGTCTATGTAATCATTCCTGTCATCTTTAGACTGATGTACCATTTCATAAATGGCACATGTGTTGACAAGATGCAAACTATGTGCTTATCTGATCTAGTTATTTAAATGACCTAAACACCATCATCAACCTTTTAAGACACAGATAGACAAGGTATTAATTGTCCTTGGCATTTTGTTAGTAGACTCTACAACATAGTATTTTTTTGACCACTAGATATTTTAATTTAGTAAATTTAATAAATTAGAACTTGGTTTCTCCTCATTGTAGAAAGAAGCTGATTGTCACAGGTGTTTTCTTCCTGGATTAAACTCATTACAAATGTGTTCTTTTAGAAAATTTGATAACATTTTTAGTGACTGTTAACTGATAGTAAATTAAAGTGTAACACCTCTGGAAGTTCATGGGACATCCATCTGGATACCAAGTGAACTCACAATTATGTATATATGACAGTAACGAATATCAAGCCAATTTATAATAATACACTTGAAGTAAAGTACTTCACAAGTTTATGTTCCCATCAGCTTTAAGAATGAGACATGAATATAGCTTATTGGAGCAATTGCAGGCACTCAGTGAACTGCTCTGTGCACCAGTCTGCCTTTTGTTTCCTGTTATTTTAGGCACTATTACAATGATTTTGAAAACTGAAAACTGCAGTGACAGTATGGTGAGAAGAGGTGTGTGTATTCAAAAGAGAGATGCTGGTTTGTAGATATTATTATGGGAAACATATCATGAGAAACTGTCATGTTTCAGAAGAAGTTACAACACATGGTATTAATTCATTATTAAACAATTAGAGAATAAAAACATTCGGTGGAATTAACTTGTGAAATATGCAACCCGAAGCCTGCTTGGCCAACTGCTTAGAAAGTAAACTATTCTATTCTACTTTCAAATATAAATTGATTTCTTTATGTTCCCCTTCCATATCACAAAAGAATAATTTTACTGAGTTCACAGGTTGTCTTATTAAATTTAATAATTAATATGGTAGTGATTTGGGGGACAAGGCTGATATTACACAGGTAAGAGAATCCAGGGACACTGACCCAGGGCACATAAGATGTGCAGCTGGATTGTTCTGGCCAAAGAGAGAATCAAGCTCTGTAGAAATGCAAATGAGGGAGAAGAGTTAGTTGCAGATTTAGCATCTGAGACAGGCCTTAAAGAATGGAATATTGGGACAAATAACAGTGTAGGGGGTGTATTGTAGGTGAAGAACACAGCATGGGCAAATGCATGGAGACAGAAAAGTTTCATTATGTTTCTAGGAAAACAAAGAATTTGTGTGTGTGTAGAAATCATGTCTGTGGTTTGTGAGAAGTAAGCACGAAGAGGTAACATACATGGTCCCTGAGAAGCCAAGGCCGAAAGTGATCAGAGAAGAAGTTTGGTGTTAATTCATGAAAGTGGCACGTGAGCACCCGGGAAAGGACAGAAGCCTTTTGAGTCATTCCTCTTTCCAGGCTGTCAGCACAGAGCCTGCTTGGGATTCTCTCCCTCTCTGCCCCTCCCCCACTCCTTCTTTTTCTTTCTCTCTCTCTCTCAAAATGAATAAATAAACCTTAAAAAAAGTCAGTGTGTTCTGCATCCATAAGCTATAATTTTATGAAACTAATCCATGGACATCTGTATGTTGTGCAGGGGTGACTTCTCTACAATGCCAAAGCACAGCATGGCCCATAGAGTGAATGTAGGCTTGGCCACAACCGACTCTTCCAGCCACACCCCTTACACTCTGGCCTTTTTGCTCCTTCCATCTCACCATCCCTCTGTCCAAACACAGCTCTCATCGGGCTGCAGGTGTTTGCTCTTATTTACTGAATGAAGGCTGTTGGGGGGGGGTGGCAGGGGGCGGGAAGAGGGATGAAGGAAGAAAATCAGGCAGGAGGATAGGACCTCTGCCTCTGCCTTGCTAGCCATATCATCTCAGGCAAGTTAATTAACTCCCTGAAGCTTGAGTGTTTTTATACGCAAAAAGGGAACGGTAAGATTGTTATGAAAATTTAAAAATGAATGTATTACAGTATCTGGCATTACATCAGCCAGATTTGCAGTAGCTACTCAAAGTTGCTCCCAGCCTGGTCACCTTACATTCTCTTCTCCCTTTGGTTCGTTACTAGGATTCTTGGATGGGTTGAGATTACCTTCGTGCCTGGTGGTTACAGACCGTTGAATCCATGACAGAACTGGTACATTTCTGGTGTTCATTTCTAGCACTTGCCATGGATTTGAATCAGTCCAATCAAATTCCCTTACCTGGTCTCTTCTATCACTATTGGCAAATATTTTTAAAACTGTTGGGTATGGAGTGTGGGCAGTGAGTGTAAAATAGAACAACTTAACGGTTCATAGTATGAAAATACTATCTTGGCCTCACAAGTACTCATGAGTAACCAGCTACAGAGCATCATCATATATAAGTACATAAAAATTCTCTGTCACTTTCAGTAGAGTGCAGCTATTATAGAGAAATCAATTTGGTTACCAAAATTAGTATTTTTAGGCAGCCAAATAGAAGGTAAAGTTCAGCAATCCACATTTAAATTAGAGCTTGTTTTTTATTCCAGATAATAGGTAGAACAAAAGCTCTTATTTTTAAACTCTATGGAAATGTGCAAATAAATGCTATTCATATCGTGTCTGCCTAAGGCTTTCATAAAAACACAGTTAATTTTCAAAATAATGTATCTATTATATTTTATGTTCATGAGGATAATTTGAAACATATATTTCTATTCAGGGACTTTTGAACTAAGCAGTGGAACAAACGGCAATAATTAGCTGAACCACAAACCAAACTTGAATGTTAATGTGTTTTTACATCATCAAATTCTTGTTACAGAAACTTGTTTGAGGAACTTAAACCATTTCTTGTACTCTGCACCTACGTCAACCAGCCCTGCGGTGTAGACCCAGAAGGGACAGGGCAGGGAGTGCACCAGGCTGACCCTGCCCTGGAGCAGTCTTTCTCCCTGTCACAATAGACCAGGCTGCAGGCCAGGGCCTGGGTGAACTCCCCACCCCCACCTCCAACACACAAGGCGGGTGATAGAGAGGAGGAGCCAGTGCCTGACAGGGGGGGCCTGACCACGCCCCACACCCCTCTGCATCTTCCCTCTGGACCTATTTTCCTTATTGTATATGCCTGGCAGTCTTTGTTATGAGATGCTAAATCTTGTGAATTTTACATGTTTGGTGCCAGATATTTTTGTACGCCCTCAAATATTCCTTAACTTGTTGCGGATGCAGTTAAATTACCTGCAAACGGTTTGATCTTGCCAGGGTTTCTTTAAATTTTTCCCGGGCAGGCTATGAGCACAGTACAGTCTAGGGCTGATCTTTCCCTACTACAGAGCCAGTACCCATCTGATTCCTCCACCCAACGCCTGTTGAATCATGAAGTTTTTCTACTCTGTGGGACAGAACACAATCTACCCCAGCCCTGTGCCACAGTAAGGAGTGTTTCCCCTGGGTCCTCTTGGTTTGGATGGGTCCTTGGGCAGTTTCCTCATTTCCACGTGCAGATCGGTATTGAGCTGAAGACTTTCTGCAGGTTTCCAGAGCTCAGTCACCCTCTCTCTCTGAGCAGATCTCTCCTTGCCTCAGTCCCATGAACTGTAGTCACCTTGACATCTCAAGATGCGTAGTTCTGCCTTTCCAACTCAGCAAGACTGCTGGCTTGGCCTAGACTCTCCTGCTCTGCACCTGGCATTGCCCTGTAGGACACCTTCTGGGGGACCACTGTCCTGTGCTGCCGAGTGCCCACGGTCTGGCAGCCATTGTTGTCTATAAGCTATCCTGCTTTTTAGTATTTTCAGGAAGGAGAGTAAATCTAATTTCTGTTACTCCATCTGGGCTGGTGGCAGAGTTGAATTGGTCTGGGGATGATGAGGAATTTAGAGAGATTCAAAATGTTGTCCATATTGTCAGTTATTTTTTTTTAAATTTTTTAATGTTTGTTGATTTTTGAGCGAGAGAGAGAGACCGAGTGTGAGCAGGGCAGGGGCAGACAGAGAGGGAGACAAAGTAGCCAAAGCAGGCTCCAGGCTCTGAGCTGTCAGCACAGAGCCCAACACAAGGCTGGAACCCATGAACCACAGGATCATGACCAGAGCCAAAGTCAGAGGCTCAACCAACTGAGCCGCCCAGGAGCCCCATGTATTGTCAGTTGTTTTTAAACAAAACAAAGAATGGCACCTTGTCAACACGTCTGTGTGTGCATAGAAGGCAAGACATGCCGGGCACTGTGTAGTAGACTTTTGTGGTATGAGATTGTCTGTGAACGAGGAGGCTTTTGGGGACGACTGGGGCCTTCACAATTTTGTCAACTGATCCTTCAAACAAAAAAGTGGCCCGGAAATCAAGTGGTTGCCTCGCACTGGTTTCACACTTGATTCAACGTGTCTGTATCACATTGCTAGGTATTCTCCAAACTCTATAGATCTGTTTACTAGGTATTCAGATGAAGAGCAACATAAGACTATTTATCATCTGAGAGAAATTATAAGTATTTCAGAACTATCATGACCCAAAAGAGCAATGATACCAAAACGTAATCACTAGAGGTTTCAAGTCTAAAGTTCTGCAAAGACAAAGAAAAAATTCTGAGAAGTTAGAGATCAGAGAAAATTTGAGGACAGTATAAAATTAGTGTTATCATGGATTGGAGAATATACGGCCAATTTCAAACTTGAAATTCAAAGACTAGGAACAAAATAAAACATATTTAACAATTACTGTTTTTCAAAAGAACAAACCTTCACTAGTGGCCACATATGCACAGGATTTCCATAAGCTTGCTATAAGTACCATCCCAGACCTCAGTTTTATTTGTGAATGTATTAATTTAAACCGTTTTTGTTATTCATTCAACATGATTTTGTTGCAATGCTCTGTGTATCTCTCATCTGTTATATATGTTGTGGTTTTGACCTGGTCAGTTCCTTAGAGCAAATGTTGCTTTGTAATCCTTAAAATTATAATTGGAATTGGGGATGAGGGGTCATTCTGGCCCTGAATCCCACCAAGGAGATGACATTGTAGAAGACTTGCCATAAAGGCCTCACCAGTTGATTGTCTCCATAAGAATTTTATTCTTTGGGGACACCGGGGTGTCTCAGTCAGTTAAGGTCTAACTTCAGCTCAGGTCATGATCTCGTGGTCCATGATTTCCAGACCCGCATTAGGCTCTGTGATGACACTTCAGAGCCTGGGGCCTGCTTCAGATTCTCTCTCTCTCTCTCTCTCTCTCTCTCTCTACCTATCTCTCTTTCTCTCAAAAATAAGTAAAAATTAAAAAAATTTTTTTAAAGAATTTTGTACTTTGGTTATGTACAGTGTATACTGCTTTTGTTAAACATGGGCCTATATCTTGCTTCTACTAATAGGCTATTTTAAGAAATATCCCTGCATTATACCAAAACAAATTATTCATTTGAAAAGTGTAGATTGATAATTGTTAGAAAATTTCTTGCTTTTTAGTTTCACTGTGTAACCTACTCACTGTCATGTTCCTACTAAGATGAGGATTTATAAAATATTTTAGAAATCATTCATCTATAATAAGTCATGGGTGAGTGGTGTGGCTGCAGAGGGACGTGGGAAAAAGGATAGGTTTTCAGGTGAGAACAAGCTAGATGAATTGAATTTGGAATATGCCAAATCTGTAAGTGCCAGTTAGAGGAGCAGAGGAATGTATTGATTTAAAGCTCAAGAGAACATCTGGGCTGGAGTTACCATCAGAATGGATGATGAAGTAGGGGCTAGACTGAGCAGAGCAGTGTTACCTAATAGAAATATAACGTGACCCACAAAGGTAATTTTCAATTCCTCTAATAGCCACTTGTAAAAGGCAAAATGAAACTGGTGAAATTCATTTTCATGTGATTAGCCCAATATATTCAAAATACCTTCTGAACATTGATGATGTGGCAATAGCCACATTTCTTTTTTATTTATTTATTTATTTATTTATTTATTTATTTAATATATGAAATTTACTGTCAAATTGGTTTCCATACAACACCCAGTGCTCATCCCAAAAGGTGCCCTCCTCAATACCCATCACCCACCCTCCCCTCCCTCCCACCCCCCATCAACCCTCAGTTTGTTCTCAGTTTTTAACAGTCTCTTATGCTTTAATAGCCACATTTCAAGTAGTCTTGGCCACATGTCGCTATTGGCTGCTATTCTAGACTGTGCAGGTGTAGACTGAGAAAGGAGAGTTGTGAACATGCCTTGGAGAATCCCAGAATTTAAAGAATGGGGAGATGCAGAGGACCCTAACACGGCAGTTAAGAGGGATCTTTCTAGATCTCAGCTTGTCCATGAGCATCTTAATGTCTACCTCCCAGAAACCACTTTCTCAAAAGTATGAAACATTCCAAGTCAGGTCTGAGAGATAGTCTCCTTCCATCACTGACCCTGTCCTAGCTCCCAAAACCCGTTTCCATTCTGAGAAAGGGCATCTTCTCTCCAGGTTGCTAGTGAATAGGTGACCGTTCAACCTGAGATTTACCAACTGTCTTAATCCATGCAGTACAACATGGTGGCGTTCCCAATAACAATAACTGTGCACATTTAGTGACGTATCCTTCTCTCAGCTGGACCCAGTCTAGCAAGTGAGAATCCGGGAAAAGTATAAGACAACATCACCCCCTTGCTTAGTTCCCTGTGGCTCATTTGCAGCTGTTATATCCAAAACCTCATTTGGGTCCAAAGCTATCACCGCGAGAGACCCAAGGTTCATGCAGAGAGAGGGAAAAAGATAGTCAACTAAGCTTCCTTTTGGTCTTTCTTTATCTCTTACTCTTCCCTCTCTCGTTCTACTCTACTTTCTCCTCCTGTTTCGTCTTCTCTTATTTCTTTTGTTTTCTCCTATTCTTTGTTCTTCTTTCCCACTTATTCTCTGTATTTTCCATTTCCTGTATTTTATTTTATACTATATACATATATATCACCATCTAACTGTCTTGGAGGAGTAGTTTTTTCAAAAACTATTTTTGGCATAATAAAGAAGACACGTATTTTGGGGGAGTTATTTTCGCTTAGCTGATTCTAACAGGAACTGGAAATGCACGTTTCATGATCTGTTATATTATCGAACACTGTCTTGTGTGCTGGGCTTTTATCTTATTTTTATTTAGGCAGTATTTTATATCCATAATTACATTTAAGTTGTTAATTTGCAAAATTTATCTAGTGCCTGCTGTCGGTCTCTTTCCTCAAATTAAGAACCAGGCAATAAATTAGTTCATACTGGTAATTATATTTTCTGAAATTATTGAAGCAAACTAAAACTAGAATGTCAAAGTATTTTCTCAAATGAAGCTGCACCAAACCCATAATTTAAGTTTGTTGCTAATTCTAATTGCATATAAACACTTCTTATAGTAGCCATATGATAGATTTCTCTACTTCTGGATCATGGATCTGGAGCGTTGGAATATTACACTTGAAAGGAACCATCAAGAGTGCATCTTTCAAATACCTCATTTTACAGATATTTATGCTGAAGTTCAGAGAGCTGCCCTGATGTGTGCAAGGTCACACAGCAAGTTAGCAGCAGAGGTAGGTTTAGAAGAGAAGAAGAGGGAGCCCAAACTTGACAGGCCCTACTGTGTTCTAGGCAAGTCAGGGACTAGATACATCCCCCCCGCACCCCTGGTTCTTGGACTCCTTTTCATTTCCCATGTTCTAGATCTGGCTTCTTTAGTAGGAACTTCTCTATGCTTTCATTCTCTCTCTCTCCTTCTTTCTCTCCCACCATCCCTCCCTCTCTCTCTCTCTCTCTCTCTCTCTCTCTCTCTCTCTCTCACTGAGTCAAGAATGAAGCAAAAATAGTAAGGAGACTACTTCCCTAAGAATTAGGTAAGATCAGAAAGGAATTTATTCCTTTAAAAGCCTTGAAAATAATACCTAAAGATTCTCCCTGCTCAGCTCCCAGCCTGGACTAATCACCAGGACTCTGGGTGGGCCTCATTTCTCATCATTGGCGGACTCAGGTAACTGTTTGTCCCTCTGCCTGGGTTTTGTTTTTGTGGGTTGCTTTGTGGATTTTTTAAAATATTATGAGGTGGTGAAATGTTATGAAGAAAGACAATGACAACAACCATCATTTTATTGCTTTGGCACACAGGACCATTTCTCTCACAAGCCAAGAGAAAGAGTTTTTATTAAACTAACAGGAACTAGAATACACACTATAAAGAATGTTTTAGGAACTTGGGATTTGTTTTTAAATACAACTACGTGGACAAATGTACACATTCTTCATGGCTACAGTGAACCTGTGTCTCTTTCAGCCTACGTGTGCGACTGTGCAGACATGGGATCTCCCACCTGGTGTCCTCATGTTGTGCAGCCTTTTAGGTCACCCTCTCTTTTACTATTAAGTAGAGTCGCTTGAGCCCTAATCACATGCGCTGTGAGAAATGTAGCAGCTCTTTTTCCTCCTTCCTTTCTCCAGCACCTCCCGGGTTTTACGTGGGGTCATTTAACCTCTTCAGGCTTCCTTTCTCAGACTTTCTGCACAGGATAGCCTCTTTCTTTCATCCCCCTAAAGTCCCAGGAACACGAAACTTTTACTGAAGGTTTGGGAAAACATGTGGAGGTTAGAGCACACCACAGGAAAAGGAAATTGAATTAAAATTAAATATTAGACACCAGTCTCCAAAAACTCACCCATGATTCCCTGACATCCAAAGGAAATTATTTTTAATTGTTTGCCTGCTATGTGTCCTTCAAGCTTTTGGATATCTCAGCTCTCCTCCAATCTAAAATCCTTTCTTACCCTCTGTGTAGCTGCAGATTTGAATCCCAGTGGCTGCTCTTTTCCCTGTAAAACATCTGAATTATCTGACTCTGAGCTCGCATGAGATTAGGCCCCCTTTGCAGAGCCAGAATCGAAGCTTCAATAACCAGTGTCCTGCTGCTTGTCAACTCTTAACACCAAAAAATATAAAATGATAAATAAATAAATAAATAGATCCATCCATCCCTTGGAACTTTAAAATTCTAATTTGTTTTTTAACATGATCAAATTACTAGGCAGATTTCTTTAGTTAATGGAGGGGGTGGTGCTGGGGAGGGATAGAAAGAGTTATTCTCCCCTCACACCAGAGAGCATTGTCTACAGTTTGGAAAAAGTAACCAATACCACTCTCAATATTACTGTCCATTCTTGATCTCTGCTTCAAGGAGACAACATGTAACAAAGTATATGTATCACCTACTCTCTTCACTTTCCATCCATTTTCCCCTCTTTATCTGGATATTTTGTACTGACCAGTTTTCCCATTTGTTGGTCATCTGTTCAGGATGGCTAATCAGCTCCTAAACCTACCTATTAAAGTCCTAACTTCAAACTATAGTGGTGTTTTTCAGGTCTAGAATTTCCATATGATTATTTGTATATGTTCCAGTTCTTTGATCAAATTCTCTTTTGTACATACTAAGTATAATAACTTAAAATCCTTGCCTGACAATAATATCTAGTTCACCTGTCAATCAATTTTAGTCTTGGCTCTCAGGCATCGGGTCCCAGTGCTGGCATGACTGGTAGTAATATTTGATCAACTGCCCAACTTGAGTATGAAAGTTTTGAGGCTCTGGATGATATTTTCTCCAGAGATATTATACACTTTTAAGTGGCAAATAATGTACAGACAGATCCATACACTAGGCAGAACCTCAATCAGATTCTTCGGGGCTGTGATTTAAACTTCATGAAGACTGTTCTGTTTCCAGTTCCATTTACTCCTAGGGCTTAGCTCTTGGGATGGTTCACCCGAAAGACCAGGGCCTCTACTCGTCATCCTTCTTTTGCTAGACCCTGCGCCCTTCACATCTCCAGCATTGCTGTAATGTTTACATTTATACTTAGATTTTTAGCCTCTTAACAAACTGTGTGCATGGTGTCTAGGCCTATATCCTGGGAAGGTGGAGCTGAGGATATGGCAAATGCCTCAAGGGGAAAGTGCATGAGATCTTGGGCTCACTTGCCCGTGCTTCCCTTTTCTCCAGAATTTTGGAACTGCACGTCCTACTTGCCAAAACAGCCTGAATTCCAATATTTTCCCCCAACCCAGCAGACAACTGGTAGAAGCTCTAGGCCACTGCTCTGTGTTCAGTCTCTATGCCCTAAGAAGTGAATTGGAATATCTCTCAAGGAAGAGAATCATTGGTGAATGTAGGCATTTTCTTTCTTTCTGGAATCTGGCCATTCAAGTCCTAGATGCCTCAGGTACTGTCTGATGCCTTCAAACAGCTTGTTTTCCCATTTTATATAAACGTTGTATTTGTTTTGAGTAGCAGGGTTAATTTGATATGATACCCAGAAGTGAAAACCCTTTCGTATTAATTCTTTCTGCTTGCCTCTAGTCTTCCTGCGCTAAATACACAGAATACCATAGTTCTGAAACCTCAGTTTGCTAAGCCACTGACCTCTTTTTTTTTTTTTCTTGGTGAGAAGTATTCAGGGAGATTAATGCGAATATAATCCCTGTATATATGCCTGTCTTTTATATTCTGTCATTCTCCTGCCCTTGGAAATGTTTACACCGGGCTTGCAGAAATTTGAATTTCTCTTATCGGTATTAACAGTTTTTACCATTTTACTGCTTAACATCTTAGTTTGAACATAGTTTTAAAAATTAGAGCTTCTAGATTCATGACAAAACCTCCTTATGTTTTTAACCATTCATGTCTCCCCGCTAGTTCTTAATTTTGTGTATATGGGTGTTTGCAGATCATAGTGAACATACCATAGGAATACTCTACAACACCTTGGCCACAGCACTTGAGATGAACTAGAGCTCCATCAGCAAATGAAAGGATCCTACTCTGCTAATAATACTGTGTCAAATTCTTGGTCCATAATGGATGCAGAGGCCCAATAACTTGTCACTTCAGTTTTCCTCCTTGCCTTGAACATAGTCATTGAAATTTCTGTTAAGACAAGTATATATAAATGTGTTGAAGAAGCATAAAAGCTCAAACTTCAGAATAACCTTAGTCTTGAAAGAAGATTTGGTTTATACATACATATATATATATATATACACACACACATACATATACACTTAAAAAATACTGTTGTTTACAGTTTTTTTAAATGAGGTATAACTTACATATAACATACATTTGTTTCAAGCGTACAACATAATGATTGGATATTTGTATATACTGCAAAATGAGTACCATGATGTCTAGTTACCATCTATCACCATATAGAGTTACAAAATTATTTTTTCTCTTGATGAGAACTTTTAAGATTTACCCTCTTGGCCACTTTCAAATACGCACTAGAATGTTATTGACTATAGTCACCATGCTGTGCATTACACCCCATGACTTATTTCTTTTATAACTAACTGGAAGTTTGATGTCCATTGTTGGATGAATGGGTAAAGATTATGTGGTATACATATATTACAAGATATTATATACATACATAGCGGAAGAATCCTGCTTAGTCATAAAAAAAGAATGACATTTTGCCATCTGCAACAACATGGATGGGGCTTGATGGTATTATGCTAGGTAAAATAAATCACACAAAGATAAATATCATTTGATCTTACTTATATATGGAATCTAAAAAACAAAACAAAACAAAACAAAACAGAGATACAGAGAACTGAACGGCAGTTACCTGTGGGGGGAGTAACGTAGAGGGGGATGGGCAAAGTAGGTGAAGGGGGTCAGGAGACACAAATTGCCAGTTACATTATAAACAGGTCATGGGAATGTTTATATATATATATATATATATATATATATATATATATATATATACACATATATATATATATATATATATATATATTTTTTTTTTTTTTTTTTTTTTTTTTTTTTAATTAAGAAGCTTTAGGGCTTCTGGGTGGCTCAGTCAGTTAAAGCATCTGACTCTTGATGTTAGCAGGTCATGATCTCAAGCTTTGTACGATCAAGCCCCACGTGGAGCTCTGCCCTGACAGTGCAGAGCCGGCTTAGGATTCTCTCTCTCTGCCCCTCCCCCACTTGCGCGCATGCATGCACGTGCCTGTCTTTGCGCTTTCTCAAAATAAACATAAAAAATTAAGAAGTTGTAGTATCCATCTGTATGAAAACAATCATTTTGATTTTTATTTTTTCGTTGAACAGTTTTCTTTCTGTGATTTGAGTTTTCCTAATAGGAGATACAATTGTGGGAAAATAATTATTAAACATGAGTGAGCAGGTTGTATTTTGTACAAGGAATCGCATGCCTCCTCTTTCCCAAATTAAAAACGCACTAGGTTTGGAAACATCTTCATTATTCAGTTTTTTCTCATTATTTTAAGACACAATCTTTTCTAATATATTTGTCCTTTATGAATAAATTAAAGGAAAAATACCATAAATATCTCATTATTCCTGGATTTAATCCATTATTCCTGATTTTTTTTTTAAGTTTGTAAAATATATATGGGAAAGCATTCAATATAAGCACTCCAAACATTCTTCAAGTGTGGAAAAGGCTAACAGATAAAAAGACAAACCCAGACAGAGTAAGGAAGACAAGCCACTAGGTGGAAATAAATAAAATTGCTTCAGCTCATGGAGAAAACAAGTAAATAAACAGTGGGTGAGCAATATACAGCTTTTAAATTTATATAAGAAAAAGAAATTCAAGCTGGAACAGATGGCATGTTTAATTTTTTCCCGAATAGATGAGGTGATGGATTTTGTCCTCTTAAAGAGAAATTGAATCTTTCATGTAACAGTGATAGCTGGTGGTGTTGATTTCCCCTGTAAGCTGGGTGGCATTTATTTATATTCTAATTTGTTTAACCCCAATTCATCAGTTACTGGGTTGCAAACATTCCAGAGATAACAATTCAGTATTCTTTCAACGGACAGTTTTTAAAAAACAAGTCTGTTCAGCCTCTTGCCCATGTAGCCTCCCCAGAACTAGCAAGAGAGGTGGGAGATTTCTCCAGCAGGTAAACAGGTTTCCAGCCTCAACCCCCAACCATTTTTGCTTTGAGAGTCCAAGAATTCTACTCTGCTCTCTAGGTTTCTGCTGATAATTCCTTGGAGAGAAATGCTCTGTGCGTTTCACAAGCCTGCGAATGAGATCTGTTGTTAAGCGAGTGTCAGTATAGCACCCCCATAGCAGAGCCTAAAGACATGGGGGTGATGATTTGTTTTCTCTGTTCTGCTGAGAATCCTTAAAGATGGAGAATATTCTCCAATAAATGATCTCTTCCCTTTGTATGTTATGAGAAACTGTTAGTTACTAACCTGGTCTCTTATTACAGGACAGTGCTAAGGGGAAAATCATTTTTAAAAATTACACAGTACAGTTCAGTTGTAGGTCATGAAATGGTTTGAACTTTTTATATCCAATTTTTTGCCTTCAGCAGCTCAAGTATTCAAACATGAGAACCCCTTGCTGCTATCCAGCTTACTGAATTTTCATAATATAACCTTTCCTCTTTAATGCAAAATATCCTAAAAAACTCTTCCATCAGAAACCACTTTAAAGAAACCTAAGGAATTGGGGTGGTTCAACAGATAAATAGCAGTGTTCCCCGTGGGGAGTGAGTCTACATATCTTGATCGTATCTCTTAAGTCTCTTGTGAACAGAGTCCAGAATACCGGACTGTATGAATAATTCCACTGTTCAGCATGATTGATAGTCTTGGCTCAGGAGAGTCCCAGAGTTGAACTAACAACCACACTAAATTGTATCGCATCTTTAAAAGAGATAGCGCTGTTTAGCGAGGGCCCAGTCACACGAGAGGGTCATGACAGGGAACACACCCACCTGTAGCCTGTGACCGGCTAGAGGATGTTTTCCAGCTCCACTCCTGGGCTCATCTCGGAAGCACGCTGTGTAGCTGCAATTGCAACAGATGATTTGTATCCTTCTCTGGGGCTGCCTCTGGCTTTGACATTTTTGCATGCGATACTGTATCTACTGATAAATACGTGAATTTTTCTTGCTAAATAATTTGTCTCTAGCAATGATAAGGAATACCTGTATTTTAAATACGTAAGAATATTCCTATGACTGTAGTCCATGTGCATTCTTTGGCATCCAAAAATTCATTGCGTTGATTTACCGGCTATTTAGCTATTAAAAAAAAAATTATAGGGTCACTTAGGTGGCTCAGTTGGTTAAGTGTCCGACTTCGGCTCAGGTCATGATCTCGTGGTTCATGGGTTCAAGCCCCGCATTGGGCTCTGTGCTGACAGCTCGAATTCTATGTCTGCCTCTCTCTCTGCCCCTCCCCAGCTCACACTCTGTCTCTCTCCCTCTCAAAAATAAAATAAAACATTAAAAACAAAAAGAAAAAGAACTTTAAACATAGATAGTGATGAAAGCTAGGGAATCCAGTCGGGTTTACTGCTTTATTTTAAAGAACCAGGAGTCTCATCGCTGCACTGAAAATATACTTTCCTTGTAGCCTATATTTAATGAATTATGTTTTTGCCTTTTAGATTCTATGGTAACAGTAGCTAAGGAGGGGCTCCAACAGAAAAAATGTAGTAAGTATAGCTTTAGCAAACAACATCACTTTAGTACTTTTGAATTCTTATTAAGCTTTTGCTGAATGACGTCTCAAAATTTCCAGGCTTAATTAAATTCCTTACCTCATACAGAAAGAGCTTATTTTGAATGTATGGTACATAGATGAATCAGTGGAAGAAAAATAATTTAAAAGATTATAAAATGATTATTCTTTTTTTTTTAAGTTTATTTATTGAGAAAGAGGGAGAGAGAGAGGGGGAGAGAGATTTCCAAACAGGCTCCAAACTGTCAATGCAGAGCCCAATTCTGGGCTCAAACTCACAAACCATGAGATCATGACCTGAGCTGGAATCAAGAGTCAGACAGACGCTTAACCGACTGAGCCACCCAGGCTCTCCTATAAAATAATTATTCTTAAATAAAATGAACTTTTTCTTTCTGAAATGTAACTTAAAGCAATGACTTTTATTTAGTAAAAATAGAAAATGTAAGGAACGTTGCTCCTCAGAATGTTAGGGTTTAAATGTCCTTGAGATTATTCTCTGTCAAGCTAACATATCAGATAGTGGTGATTTTCCTCTGGAAATGTCTAGGGCTGCGGTATTACTTGACTGACAAAGCTTTTTCTCCTTCTCTCTCTCTGTCTCTCTTTATTGTTCCACTACCAGATGTCAGTCATCCATGATTCAACAGGAGAGATTGGTGGAGCATTCTATTTTCAGGCATAAATTCACTTTTTCACTAACTCTGTAGACTTTATGGTGCATCTATAGGCTGTAGTTTTGTTTTGCCTCTGCACACAGGCAAAAAAAACACCACACAACAACAAAGAACCCAGAAATTGAAAATAATTATGAACTTTTTTTCTTAACATTTATTTATTTCTGAGACAGAGAGAGACAGAGCATGAGCAGGGGAGGGTCAGAGAGAGAGGGAGACACAGAATCCGAAACAGGCTCCGGGCTCCGAGCTGTCAGCCCAGAGCCCGACGCGGGGCTCGAACCCACAGACCGCGAGATCATGACCTGAGCCGAAGTCGGACGCCCAACCGACTGAGCCACCCAGGCGCCCCAGAAAATAATTATGAACTTTTTGATACTACCCTTAAAAATTCTATTAATGATGAAGGTCAATAAAGGGGAAATGTTGCTGTAGAATATGAATCTTTATTTTAAAAAGTTATAGGAGAACTAACTAGCTGTAACCTCACTATTTTTCACCTAGTTTTAATTAACTAATTGAAAAATAAATAAAACCATATGAAATAATAATTACTTTCCCTGCGTATAAGTGTATTAAAGAGGGACATTCATCTTGCAAAAGTGTGCTTGTGCATCGTATATGATAGTATAATCTAGAAAGTTAGAGGTTGATTAAGGGTTTCATTTTGCACATGTTGCTACTAAACTTCTCGAAGCACTGATCTGTTATAATGTATTTTAAATTAATTTTTCCACTGTACTAGAACGAGAAGGATGGCTTGGGTACTTAATTGTCACACTAATGAAGCAGGCTTTGGTGAAACCCCTGACCTTTATGTTCAACACGAGAAACAGAGGTAGTGTGTAGAAGTTTATCTCCATCTTCCTTTTCCTAGGCTTATAGGCCGGGGAAAAGCTTCAAAATGTCCTGATTTTTAAAAAAATAACCCTGAGTTTCTCAGTTTAGAAATGATCACACCAAATATTTAAGCATGATTTCTGTAATTGTGCAAACTTTTAGCCTTAGACACTACATCATCACAGCACTGTTTCTGGTATCCGTGCTACAATAATGTTTCCCACTAATTAATGTGGAGTGATTTTCTTCACTGCCTTATTAGCATTCATTCATTAACTGAACACGTTTTGAAGCTTACCATGTATTAGGCTTTGTGCTGAAATGAATGGAGCTGTATGGGTGAATGAAAATCTTATGTCAAAGAAATTATTAAAAAATAAATCTTGTGTCAAGTAGCTTATAGGTGAGTACAGGAAGGTAGCAGCAGTTATCAAGTAAATGCAGTACTTTAGCAAGTGTATTTTCTGACCCTTAATCCTGCAAATTGGTTCTTATAGTACTTTGTAGAGATAATTGTTGACGACTCATGTCACAGCTGCTTTTGCCTTTTCATAAGTTAAGGATCAACCTGATGTTACTAATTGAGAACACTGGCAAAACATGACCTTACGATGATAATTAACCCATCATGACGAGTCACATAGGGACCAACAGCACCCGCTACTGTTGGGTCACTAGAAATATACCAGCTTTGATGTAAACATAACCAATAATCCTTATTCCATGTTCTACTACCTAGCCTTAAAAGTCAAATTTATTTATTTATTTCTATTTAAAATTTTCTTTAAATGTTTATTTATTTTTGAGAGAGTGAGAGAGAGACAGAGCATGAGCGGGGGAGGGACAGAGAGAGGGAGACACAGAATCCGAAGCAGGCTCCAGACTCTGACCTGTCAGCACAGAGCCTGAAGTGGAACTTGAATTCATGAACCGTGAGCTCATGACCTGAACCAAAGTCGTACACTTAGCTGACCGAGCCACCCACGTACCCCCCAAAGCAAATTATTTTGGCATTACCTATAGTCTTTCACACTTGAGGAAAGAGTACCACACATCAATGAAATCAAGAGAAAAGAAAAGGAACAAGGAAAAACAAAATGGGCAGTTGGCTGAGTGGGTAAGGTCACTGAGTTCACACGCAGGGATAAAGGGAAAGTATTTCAAATTGCCTCAGCAGACTGGAAACCTGCTTTAATATTCCATTTACATTTCCTGGGAATACGTAGAAATGACACGTTATTTATTTACAATACTGTGCCCGTCACAAAGCTCCAAGATTCACTGCAGAGCATCCTTCTGAGTCTAGTCAGAGCAGAGGTGGGAGGTGAGGGTACAGTCAGAACACATGTGTGGGGTCCGGTTGCAACCACGCCCCGCCTTTCCCCCCCCCTGCACATGATCTCTACTCTTTCCACTTCCTTCCTGGGCTTTTCCTCTGGCAGGCTGATGACAGTATGGTGTGTGCAAACACCCAGTGTGGACAGACGAGCCGGGCTCCGTGAGGGAGGCAGAGAAAGCCCGACCAACATCACAGCTCCGCTCTCTAATTGATGCCCCTTTGCTGTGAGCGCAAGGACAACACATTCATGGTGGCTCTGGCTCTAGTCCACTACTCGGACCATTGGCGTCTCACGTTAAAGCTTAAGACAGGGTGGATGACGATGCCGGTGAAATAGCCGAGCATATTACGTGGTGCAAAACTGAGGATCAGAGTAAACAATAACATTCAATTTTAGGGAAAGGCATAAACCCTTGAGACAGTCAGGGGACCACATCACGATCTGCTCAGCATGAGATTTCCAGTGCGTGGGGATCATTCTCTTTCATCAGCATGTTCTTATCAGTATTTTGTGATATTTCCCTTTTAGCCACCTAAATTGTCAAATTACTCTTAACCAGCTCCACGTGATAAATGGCACTGTCACCCTTTACCAGGTTATTAGTGTAAAATGTCCGTCAGTCCAGTGTCACCGTGTTGGCTTCCCAGAGCCGCCATGACAATGGAGGTTTATTGTCTCACAGTCCTGGTGGCCAGAAACCTGACATCAAGGTGTCTGCAGGGCCATGGTCCCTCTGAAGCCCCCAGGGGAGGATCCGTCCTGCCCTCTTTCAGTGTCTGTAGCCCCTAGAGGTTCCTCGGCTTTGCAGCGTCTCCCCAGTCCTCACATGGCGTTCTCATGTCTCTTCCTGTGGTCCTTCTCCCTTGTGTGTTCATCTCTGTACCTGAACTTCCCCTTTGTATAAGGACACCAGTCATATCGAATTAGGACCTGTGCTTTTACAACCTCCTCTTAACTAACATACGCAAAGGCTAGTTCCAAATCACGTCGCATTTAGAGGTCCTGAGGAGGTAGAACTTAACTCATAGTAGTTGTTCAAGTTGTTCAAGTTCGTGTACTTCTTTTTACCACCAGTAAAGGTTTATCACATTTTTTAAAATGCTTATTTATTTTTGAGAGAGAGAGAGCACATGTGCACAAGTGGGGGAGGGATAGACAGAGGGGGACAGAGGATCCAAAGCAGGCTCTGCGCTGACAGCAGAGAGCCCAATTCGAGCAGAGAGCGGCTCGAATTCACGAACCGTGAGATCATGACCTGAGCCAAAGTCAGACACTTAACCGACTGAATGACCTAGATGCCCAATTTATCACATTTTTAATGTGGATTTCAAGTAGATGTGAGGTGATGCTTTAGAAACACAACCATATAACTTTTCTTAGTGAAAGGTAAAAATGAAAAAGAAAACACAAGCAAATACAAGAACCAATGACTTCAAGGTAGGCTCTGCTGTTGGACAGACTTGGGTTTTAATCTTATTTCTGTTAGTCACTAGCAGTGTGGCATTGGGGTTAGCCTTTCTCTGAGTCTCAGTGTCCTGATCTGTAAAATGGGGGTAGTGGTCCTCACCCTGTAAAAGAAATTAAGGAATTACTTGAGGGAATTAAGTTACTTGATCCAAGTTAAATACTTAGCACAGTGTGTCTTGTACATAGTACTCTATTAGTGTTATGATTATTGACACCTATTGTCTCTTTGTTTCTAGCAAAATCTTAGTAGAATATTAAGATGTGCCCTATGATATGCTCATTCTTATGCTTCCTCTTTTCTCCCCTGTAAATGGAGGGAGTTACAGTCTGCTCACTAAGGGTAAGCAAACCTGAACCTCACCTTGTTACCTGTCACCCTTCCCTCAGTGCTGGTAGGCTTACTTGTGAATAGACTGAAACTAGAAGGCTGGGCAGACTCACTAAGTGAGCACTGCAGGGCCAAGTGTAGAGGAGCCCGGATGTCAGAAAAGCCAAGGACAGAGGAAGCAGGTGTGGGAAATGGCATTAGGTGCCCTAAGGTGACAAGAGATGGAGAATCCAAGGGATCAGAAACAGGCATCCAGCAGTCCCTGTTACCAGGTACAGTGTGAAGAGCCGTTGTGTGTGGAGGCTCCGGGCCCAGAGGTCCATACAAGACATAACTGGGAGAAATTAAAGCCATTTAGTTGTAGGCATAATTGAGCATGGATACGGCTGGAGACAGACATTCTCAGAGAGGCTTATAAGCATCACCAGAAAAGGTGCTGCTTATTATCAAGCATCACCTGCTGAGCCATGAAATTTGAGAAAGGATCACCTCTATGATTTGATCTCGGGAACATTATACGGGTCCAAAGAGACTCACCAGTCCTTTCCTACCACTTAATTGGTGTCCTCAACTTCTAAACATTCTAAATAATTTATGCTGGTTGATATTCTAAAACTACCCTTCTAGAAAGGGAAAACCCTTCAATCTGTTGCTCATCATGGATACCAGTTATGAGTTTGCATTATTGAAGCACAAGTTTTGACAGGGAATAGAAGCGTGGGGGATGTGGCATCTAAGTTAGGAGCAATCCCAGTGCGGAGGTGTCCATGTATCCTCTACTCCACCTTCTGACCACAGGCAATCCAACCAGAAAATCAGGGACAGAGTTCTGCTCCCTTCGTCGAGCCATAAAAATCATATTACAAATGTTGCTTATGTTCTTAGGTAGCATACAAAAGCCATAATAACTACTTGTGCATAATAAACATAATACATTTACAGCAGAAACAACAGCAACAAAAAACAGGTTTGTCAAAGGTGCAGTAACCTCCTTCCATCACTCTGTACAAATGTCACTTAATTAAGTAACTTGATCATTGCCTATACGGAACTAAGTTCCCATGTTTGTAATAGGTGAATCTGTTAGCGTCATGTGTGTTTCTTAAGGTGAAGGGGCATTATGTTTGTTTTTTTTTTCCTTTGGGTCTTATTTGTATTTCATCACGTACTTATCTTTTTGTCCATCATCCATATAAAAGAGGGTCATTTGAAAAGGTTTTGTTTTTGAAATCAAGAAGCCCAGAACTTTTGTTTTCTCTTTTGAGTCAGGAGAAAGTGGAATTTACTTTAATCATGAAGAATGTATATCAAGCCACAATCTCAGTAAACACATATACAAATATAAATGAGCTGGAAGTAGATGCCCAATCATTTGCTGAAGAAATCGGCCGTATATATCATTTAGGGTGTGAGGAAAGGCAGGATGAAATTTACTTGGAACTCTTATGGATGATACTTACATTTCACTATTAAAGGTATCGAAAATTTTGTACTAATGGTATGAAACATGCTGTGAGGATGGGAAGCCATTGAGATCCTGAGGATAATCAGAGTTTTCACTGAATGAATCACTGAAATTGCTGAATTGCTTAAATTTCACCCAGATATTTTCCAGAAATTTAAGCAAAGAAAATAAATTAGCAACAATGGCCACTCACTAGACCAGTGTGGTCCACACAGTGGATGGAACTCTGGAGGCAGTGTTCTGCAAATCTAGCTAGCAAAAGATTTTAAAAACCATGCTAGCCTTAACATTAGCTCTGTTTTATGAAAAAGAATGAATTTCAAATATTAATATCCCATATTAATATTTAAATATTCATTTAAAAACCCATTTTTAAAATAGCTCAGTTAAGGATTTTTTACAACATTTCTCATTTGTATGACAGACTATTGCCCACAGTGGCTCATACATAATTCTTAAAATGAAAACGGTGAGATTTCCAAGCACACCTGATGCATGTTTATGTATTCATACTTCAAGAGGAATTGCATCTGCTAGGTCTTATGAGTGGTATGAACTATGGATCGTCATTTTTGTTGTAGCATCTGCCCTGATAATCCATAGTCAAATGGGTTTGTTTTTTTTTTGTTTTTTTTTTTTTGCTTTTAAAATTAATTTATTCACTTGGCAAATATTTATTGAGTACCTACAGTGGATGGGCATTGCCTTGACCTGGGGTTCAGCAATAAACTAGCCAAAATCCTTTGTTTCTGGAGCTTAGGGATGTGGAGGCTGACAGTCTATAAAATGTGTAAGTATGTTATGGTGCACATTGGAAGGCAATACAGTACCACCTTGGATTGCCAGTAACTTGTTCTGTGAGGGTTCTGCAAGACGAGCAGGTATTTCTAATAAATTTTAACTTGATAAACGAGCGACGTCTTGCAATATGAGTGGTACATGACACCGGACATCACATGGTCACAACTGAGCCAATGGTTCTTGGCTTTTACTTTGATATACAAGTGCCTTGGGTGACAAGCACGTTTCAGGAAGAAATTATGCTCACAAACCAAGGTTTTACATGGCTGCTAAAAGATCAATCAGGAAAGTGGGGTAAGGAGTGAAGAGTTGAGGAGGGTGCATGCTAGCATAACTAGAGGGATGAGGGACCATACCCCTGAGAAGTTGACATTTGAGCACACAGAGGAAGGTCTGGCATGTTCCATGAAGAGCACGGAGGCCAGTGCCGCTGGTGGGGAGTCAGTGAGGTCGGAGACAACAGCACGGTCACCGAGCAAGCTTCTTTAGACCTCTAAGGCCATTGTAAGGACTTTGGCTCTTGCCTGGGGGTAATTAGGGAAGAGAGTGGAGCATCTGAATGGAGGAATAACATGATCTGGCTCACGTTTTAGACAGACCCGTCTGGCTGCTGTGTTGAGAAGAGAAATGGAGTCAGTTGGGAGGTGGACACAATCACACGGGAGAAACATAATGCTGGCTTGGACTAGCACGGGAACGGGGGCAGATGGTGGGAGGTGGCTGGGTCCTGCCATGTGGCTGTTCCGACAGGATGAAGGAACTGAGAACCCTTCACATACGCACCCGGCTACAGCTGTCCAAGCTCACAACAGTCCCGTGAGTTTATAATGTACCCTGTCCCGTTACACTGTCTGATGTACCTCCACACCAGGAACCAGTGCTCAGTAAACTCCAGGGACATTTCAGCTCTGTGGCTATCACCCAGAACGCTCCACCACCCCATGTACCTGCTTTCAAACCCTTGAGCTCTGTGAGTGGATTCAACAGCCAAACTTTGCTGGCTGTTTTCTGGCCTTCTGTGTTCACAGGGCATCCTGCCAGGCTCAGGGACCCTCACCTCCACCAGGTGGGTAGGTTGCTACAGTTTGCTCCTGGAGGCTACTGGGGCTGTGTGAGGACGGTTAAAGGTTTGGGGAAACCGGAGAGCAGAGGCAGCCAAATGTAGCTGTCCAAAGAGTTGGGCCAAAACTGGGAGTTCAGGCTTTAGGCTAAGAAGCTGAGAGAGAAAAAAATGATACAGTCAGGAAGTAAGAGCCAATGAGGGAAGGAATCAAGCAACTCAGGAGCAATTTTTATGAATGTAGCTGGAGTGCGGGGGGCTGGCTTGTATTGGCCACTGGTGGCCTAGTGCATGGTGGTGGGGGAAGGGGCAGGCCAGACCGCGTTACAGCCTGGCCCTGTCCCCATGTGTTGGATTTTATCATTGAATTTATTTGCTCCCCTGGGTCCCTGCCTTTAGTCTAACACCCTTCCAGCCAGACCTACCTCCAAGCTGAAATGTTCCATCTAAGCTGAGAGCCTGACTGCAAATTCCCTTAAAATTCTTATAGGACTCTCGCTTTCTTACAAGTCAAAGCCAAGTTCCTTTGTGCATCCCAGGATGTGTGTGCACTGGCCCCTGCCTTCTTCTCAGTCTTAGCTCCCACTGTGTCCCTGAGCACCTTCTATGCTCCAACCATCACATTTCTTTCAGTTCCTGAACCAGCGTGATCTGCTCCTTTGCTTATAGTCCTGTTTATCCTTGAATTCCCTTTCTTCTTCTGTGTGTGAAGACATGCCCATGCGAACACCTACCCATTCTTGTGCCCAGGCTCAGGGCCAGTGGCCCTCTTCTGTGAATGTTTTTCTGGCCATACCCTATTTAATGCTCTGTCTCCTGTGGCCCTCACTTCACCCTGGACCCCTTCTCTCCATCCTCTGCAAAATGTTAGTGATTTTATCCACCTGTGCCCTGCTCCCCTTAGCAAGCTGGAAGCCCCACTGAAGGCAGAGACCATGTTTTAGCCATGCTTACAGCCCCGTGCCTAACATTTGTGAGCATGTATAAATATTTTAAGGTGAAGGAGTGCGTGAATTTATTTTTCTGAGGAAGTTACTGATGTCACTCTCTCCTCTGAAGGTATGGCTAACAGAATTGGACTGTATGGTTAGTATTTGTGCCCAGGAGGCAAAGGACAGTCACTGGGGACACGGTGGACAGCAACACCTGCACCGAATTGCTGGCTATGAACATGCCCACGCTCGGGATCATTTTGAAAGCGAAACTGCCTTCAGTGGATCCTGTTTGCCTCAGCTCACAGTTAAGGGGCTTTGGTTATAAGACCCCTAGGGTCCCTCTGAGGGCTAATGTTCTATATTTATAGAGCTGTGTTAGGTTCGTGATACCAGTTTGATACACAAAATGAAGATGTCTCTGGGAGTATTGGATAAAAGTCAAATTGGGGGAATCCATAGTCATAAAAAGAACGGCAGTTTTTCTGTAATGAACTGCTTATAAAAACCAGGAAGATGCTCATTAGGGCAGCTGAAGATAGGTGGGGGAATTCAAAGTATGAAAGATCACACTTGTTTAGGGAATGTCGTTTTTAAGGACTCATTCTATGTAACAAAAGATTCTCCAAGAGGTGATTATATCAGTTATTAAGAGACGTTCTTGTCTTGAGTGTGCAAATATCAAAGCGTGGAATTTCTAATCTCTCATTATGTGATCCAACAATTGTAAGGTGCCAGTGAGACTCTCATGGATCACAAATGTATTGTGTGAAATGTTCAGCTCAAAATAATATGAACATAGTGACATGGAGTGTAACAGAAATACTTAAAATTAACATTTAAATATATGTATATATATAGATGTTGACATGTGTAAATTATGATGTCTACATACACACATCTTTTTGAGGGCCTTGAATACTTTGTACTGGCCCTGAAATTCACCAGTCCCAGGAGTGTGCTCAGTATTACGGAACTCTATCCAGACCTGCGTATTTTCAGCATATTTATTTTCCAACTATATTTCATTGCAGTTGTAATATGTCAGTTATATCATGAGTTGAAACTATGTACCCAGTCACCTTTATAGCACTATTTCAACTTAGATAGTAATTCCCTTGGGGAAAAGACTCTTGTCTTACATTATCTTTGTCAACCCACAGAGACTAGTGAGATATTTTGCCAGGAGGAGCTGGAACTCAATAAATATTTATTCAACGAACTGTTGGAAAATGAATAAGTAAACACAACAGAAATTTACTAGCAGACTGGTAATTCTGGAACACAAGTCAGCGAACGCAGGAGCTCTCACTTTTTACGGTAGTTAAAATCCTGGACTGTAGAGTCAGACCTGATTTCACATCCCAGCTCTGCCATCTACACGCTAAATAACTTTGAGCAAATTACTTAATGTCATTAAAGCTCAGTTTTCTTATCTATAAAACAAATGAGATTTTCTGAAGGTAAAGTGAGATAATGCTCATTAGCAAAATTTTCAGCACACAGTAAACTGTGGTTACTTTTAGCTATTTTTATGAAAAGTAATCACAAAAAATATTACATTAATGAAACTATATAGACCGCTTTTTTTTTGCTAATCCTTGGCATTTGCGCCGAAAGATGTAGAGTTGGGAACAGAAGATCTAAATTCCTTAGGGGAACATTCCAGAGCAGTGTGTAGCCAAAGAAGAGTGCAAGGAGTGTTAGGAGCAATCAACAGATATCCTGGACATCCGAGCATTCCCAGGCAGGTTGGTTGCATGGAGCTTTTAACTTGGATTTGAATACGTTAGGACAAAACTGAGTTCTTGGAAGAGGGAAGCCATGGCTAATGTCATATGTAGCAAAGTAATTTGGTCGTGTGCATTAAGGAATAAGTGAACAGGGGCGCCTGGGTAGCTCAGTCGGTTAAGCGTCCGACTTCAGCTCAGGTCATGATCACATGGTTCGTGGGTTCGAGTCCTGTGTTGGGCTCTGTGCTGACAGCTCGGAGCCTGGAGCCTGCTTCAGATTCTGTGTCTCCCTCTCTCTCTGCCCCTCCCCTGATCACTCTCTGTCTCTCTCTGTCTCTCAAAAATAAATAAATGTAAAAAAAAAATTTTGAAAAGGAGTAAGTGAACAGAAGGCAGTTTTTCAAGCAAGGCCTTGAGCTAGGAGTTGAGAATGACCCACCAGGTGATCAATGAGGTCAGAAATATTGGTTTAAAAATTGAAAATGGCAGGAATCAGTGTTTGGGGACATGACACTGTCACAGGGGGTTTCCTCTGGGAAAGTTCCAAGAACTTTGAACACATTTGGATTTAGATAGTTCATTTTCTACTGTAATGACTTATTTGCTGTTGCTTCCCTCTCTAGAGAGTGTGATCCGACGTGGTAACTATTAAGCTCTGATGTGGAAGTGTGCCCAGTGGGGCCGGGGTCTGAAGATGGAAGTGCTCCAAGGACTCACGGTTGGGGAGGGCTGGGATGAGGGGCACACAGAGGCACACGGTTGCATCAGTGATTACACCTTGTCCTTATGGGGAGCCAAGAAATATTGCTGAAGTGGGGTCACGCATTGGGAAATTCCTCTCTGATAGCATCATAGGAGAATAGGAAAAGACTGATGGCAGAGAGAGCACAAAAGTAAGCTATTAAGGTCTTCAGGTCAGAGGTAAGGAATGCTTGTACTCAAGATTCTGGTGAGGGAAAGGAGAGCAAGGAATGGACTATGGTGATGTGTTAGGAAGTGAAATCCATAGAAACTAGCAGGCAATGACAGATCTGGATTCAGATAAATGTGTAAGTTTAGTAGAAGGAAGAGAGGAATTTATACCCACTAACCTCTTCTTTTTATCTTTTTTCTTTTTTTAATGTTTATTTATTTTTGAGAGAGAGAGAGAGAGAGAGAAGGGCAGGGGCAGAGAAAGAGGGGGACCCAGAACCCAAAGCAGGCTCCAGGCTCTGAGCTGCCAGCACAGAGCCCATTGCCGGGGCTCAAACTCACTAATGGTGAGATCATGACCTGAGCGGAAGTTGGACACTTAACCAGCTGAGCCACCCAGGCCCCTTATCTTTTTCTGAAGTAGAGAGAGACATAACAGAATTTGTTGAGATAAGAGAGCAAAGATGCATTAGTGTGCTCCAGGATGTGGGGAATGTGTGGGATAAGAGAGGGGAGGCATCAGAATCACATAAAATAAATGCTGTGCAGCTCTGACATGCAGATTTGCATGGTTTCCCTTGCTGCCTGGGCTTAAGAGAGAAGCAAGTTGACAGTGGGGTTGATCTAGGTTGGGGGATATGCAGAGAATGTCAGGGAAGGCTCTGGCCTGGCTAAGCCGGTGTTTATCATTTGTTGGGTGAATAAATGCACATTTTGATACCATGGGAAAGGAGTTTATTAGGGACACTGTATAAGTAAATAAACATCTGGAAACAAGTAAATCATCTTGTTTCCTAAGATATCTCTTATTCAGAAAAGCCTTATATGACCCCAGATAGGTCCAGTGCTATGTTATATCCCAATGGCAATAGGTGCCTTGATTTTGCAGCATTTTGCTTAGTTATAATCAATAACTAGATGGTTTATGACTGTTTATGTAATGCCTACTGCCCCATTAGCCTACCGTCTCTGTTTTGTTGATCAGTATATCCTAAATGCTGATACACTGAGGATACAATAAATCTATAATGCTCAATACATATTTTAACTGACAGAGTAGCATTTTAAAATATTTTGTTGCTTGAAAAACAGAAAAAAATAAATATTTTGTTGCTTAGTGGTATCTTGTAAGATTCTGTGAATTTGCTTTAGTTAGGAAGAAGACGAATAAAATTACAAACGGTTCTTTATTGGAATATAGGTTCTTTCTGGCTAATAGGGACAGGAATTTGTGTGTTTATTTCAAAATTACATGTAAATTTCATTGTTTAGATATACAAATAAACGTATCTAAAACTAGTTTCTGGGCAACTTAAATATAGCCTGTGTAATTATTATAGTTATACTTGATGGTCTTTGTGTTTTCTTTTCACCCCACTTATTACATGTTTTATTATACTAAGTGTTTTAAATTGGGTAATGCTCATAAGTAGCACATGATTATGTTTTATTATAGAAACGAATGATTGCCTTAAAAACAGATGATTCCTATTTGGGGTTTGAAACAAAGAAGTATATATTTTGCTAGAATATGTCTCATATCAGTTCTATTACTAGAAGTTAAAAAATTAGAAAAAAAAAACTTTTCAGGTATTAAATGTGTATAGTTTGTGATACCTGATTGCTGAATTCTTACCTTAGCATCTTTTATTAAAATCTAGAAGTGTGTTATTAAAAAGGAAATAGTTCCAAAAATTGTCTACATAACTTCATACATTTTAGTTTAATAGATATGAAGGTTATGCCACATCTCCTATGTGGTTTTCATATTTCATTTACATTTAGAATTTTAATCAATGTATTTCTGTGGCTGGTAAGCTTTCCCTTTTAATTACTTTTTTATGTCCTAAAATAATACTTTTCTTAGAAATACAAAAATTTTCTTCAATATTGAGTTTCTCAAAACCAATCTTAAAATCAAAATGGAATATGAATGTATACGTTTCATAGCATATCATTGTATTTATATTAAAAATTAATCTATATTTCTTCCCCTTAAACATCAGATATTATTTACAAATATTGCTAAAGACTATTTTTATTCACCAAATACTGACCTGTGGGATTTTGTGTAGAGTGAGTTACACAGCACCTATCCCTTCCTCTGTCAGGTTGGATCTGAGATCATCATAAATAAGTAGGCAAACAGATGTCTGAAGGCTTGCATGTCTCTTTCTGTGCTTCTCAGAGCATTTGTCTCATTCACTATGTTATGAAGTCAGATCTATTGGGAATCTATCACCGTTTGAGATTATCTAAACATATGACATACCTTCAAAAGGTAGCATAAACTATCCAAAATTAAATATCCCCATATTTACATTAGCCAAATATTTGTTTTATGAGATTATAAGGAGATTGTTGTATAATCCATCTCACCAAGAGTGTCATCAAAACCAAAGAAATCTGTACCGGTCTCCCTCATCGAAAGCATCGTGAGGATTAGTGGGGCATTTGTAGTTAGATTGTGCAATTCTTTCAGGAATCTCAAAGCAAGAACAAGAAAGTACTTTCTTTTGAAAGGCATCTGTTTTACTGTCAAATCAAACTTAAAGCAGTCAGAATGATACACACTTCTGAGTTAACTTCCTGCTTTCTTGGACACGTCAAATTATTGATGTTCCAATGTGACAGGACTCTAGCCATGAAGGAACCAAGTAGGTGTGAAAAAGTTGTTACCCGACTTTCAATCAAATGATAGATCGGGAATATATAGTATTCACAGAAAAGAAAGCCTGAAGTCTATGTTACATATAAATAGAAAGCTTACAAACAAGTTAGTGGGCCCCTGAGTCTTACTTACCTCTATCCTACCTATTCCTTATCGCAAGTGAGACACTAACAGAGATACCTTTTAATTCTATTCCCTGAAATACTATTTGGTACATTCCAATCTCATTAACTTCAAAGTAAACCTATTACTGACTGTTAGTCAGGCGCTCAAGACAGAAAAGCGGGAGTCATCCTTGGTTTCTCTCTTTCCCTTACCCCCGAGCTGCCACTGAGAGCTGTCAGTATTCACCCTCTACAGGTGTATCTCAGACTCATCCACTGCTCTCCAAATCCATTGGCACTATCATCTCTTGCCTTGAACCCGGCACCTGACCCCACTTATCCTTCTACTTTCTCTCTTGCCACCTGCCCCCCATCCAGTATCTCCAAGAAGCAAAACCATGCTTAGCATGTCAATCAGATCATGTCATGCCACTGAGATCACTTTTCATCATCAGAACCTGGAGCCTGCTTCAGGTTCTGTGTCTCCCTCTCTCTCTGATCCCTCCCCCGCTCATGTGCTCATTCGCTCTCTCTCTCTCTCTCTCTCCCTCTCTCTCAAAAATTAAAAAAAAATGAATAAATAAAACATTGAAAAAAAAATCAGACTCTTCACCTGAACCTTACCTGCTCCTTGCTCAAGTTCTGTCCACTTTGGAGTCTTTTTTTCTTAAAAGCTCTCAGCCAGTTCCTGCATGAAGGCCTGGGAACCTCTACAGTGCTATTCCTTCAGTGCGGAATGGCTGGCTCTTTGCCACTGTTCAGATCTCAGCTTAAACCTCAACCCCTCCCAATGGTCTTTCTGGACTCCCCTGTTGGTAGTGATTGCCCTCTCCCTGCCCACATCATATTCTCAGTTGCAGTTTATTATGGTAAATGCTGTGAATGAAGCAAAAAGGTGTCTCCTTTAGAGTGTTTATCACAAATTGCCGTTTTAGTCTGCCTGTCTGGTTTGTGTCTTCCTGAGAGAACATAAGCTCCCTGAGGGCAAGACACATGCCTATGTTGTCAAGCCCTGGCTCACATCCAGCATCACGGTTGTATCCAGCATCACTAGATTAATGCATGAATGTTCAGGTGAAAAGTACCAGTGAGCTGTGTTTACGATGTATGGTGTGCATCTAACATATTTACATAGAATTAGTTGGATGGAGGTTCCGGAAGATGGCGGCGTAGGAGGACGCGGGGCTCACAGCGCGTCCTGCCGATCACTTAGATTCCACCTACACCTGCCTAAAGAACCCAGAAAACCGCCAGAGGATTAGCAGAAGGGAGTCTCCGGAGTCAAGCGCAGACTAGAGGCCCACGGAAGAGGGGAGGAAGGGCGGCGAGGCGGTGCGCGCTCCACGGACCGGCGGGAGGGAGCCGGGGCGGAGGGGCGGCTCGCCGGCCAAGCAGAGCCCCCGAGTCTGGCTGGCAAAAGCGGAGGGGCCGGACAGACTGTGTTCCGACAGCAAGCGCGACTTAGCGTCTGGGAGGTCATAAGTTAACAGCTCCGCTCGGAAAGCGGGAAGGCTGGAGGACAAAGGGAGGGAGAGCTGCTGAGCCCCCGGACGGCAGAGCTCAGCTTGGCGGGGAACAAAGGCGCCAGCGCCATCTCCCCCGCCCATCCCCCAGCCAAAATCCCAAAGGGAACCAGTTCCTGCCAGGGAACTTGCTCGCTCCACGCAAACACCCAACTCTGTGCTTCTGCGGAGCCAAACCTCCGGCAGCGGATCTGACTCCCTCCCGCTGCCACAGGGCCCCTCCTGAAGTGGATCACCTAAGGAGAAGCGAGCTAAGCCTGCCCCTCCAGCCGCCGTGCACCTTGCCTACCCACCCCAGCTAATACGCCAGATCCCCAGCAACACAAGCCTGGCAGTGTGCAAGTAGCCCAGACGGGACACGCCACCCCACAGGGAATCCCGCCCCTAGGAGAGGGGAAGAGAAGGCACACACCAGTCTGACTGTGGCCCCAGCAGTGGGCTGGGGGCAGACATCGGGTCGGACTGCGGCCCCGCCCACTAACTCCAGTTATACACCACAGCACAGGGGAAGTGCCCTGCAGGTCCTCACCACGCCAGGGACTCTCCAAAATGACCAAACGGAAGAATTCCCCTCAGAAGAATCTCCAGGAAATAACAACAGCTAATGAACTGATCAAAAAGGATTTAAATAATATAACAGAAAGTGAATTTAGAATAATAGTCATAAAATTAATCGCTGGGCTTGAAAACAGTATACAGGACAGCAGAGAATCTCTTGCCACAAAGATCGAGGGACTAAGGACCAGTCACGATGAGCTGAAAAACGCTTTAAACGAAATGCAAAATAAAATGGAAACCGCGATAGCTCGGCTTGAAGAGGCAGAGGAGAGAATAGGTGAACTAGAAGATAAAGTTATGGAGAAAGAGGAAGCTGAAAGAAAGAGAGATAAAAAAATCCAGGAGTATGAGGGGAAAATTAGAGAACTAAGTGATACACTAAAAAAAAATAATATACGCATAATTGGTATCCCAGAGGAGGAAGAGAGAGGGAAAGGTGCTGAAGGGGTACTTGAACAAATTATAGCTGAGAACTTCCCTGAACTGGGGAAGGAAAAAGGCATTGAAATCCAAGAGGCACAGAGAACTCCCTTCAGACGTAACTTGAATCGATCTTCTGCACGACATATCATAGTGAAACTGGCAAAATACAAGGATAAAGAGAAAATTCTGAAAGCAGCAAGGGATAAACGTGCCCTCACATATAAAGGGAGACCTATAAGACTCGTGACTGATCTCTCCTTTGAAACTTGGCAGGCCAGAAAGGCTTGGCACGATATCTACAGTGTGCTAAACAGAAAAAATATGCAGCCGAGAATCCTTTATCCAGCAAGTCTGTCATTTAGAATAGAAGGAGAGATAAAGGTCTTCCCAAACAAACAAAAACTGAAGGAATTTGTCACCACGAAACCAGCCCTACAAGAGATCCTAAGGGGGATCCTGTGAGACAAAGTACCAGAGACATCACTACAAGCATAAAACATACAGACATCACAATGACTCTAAACCCATATCTTTCTATAATAACCCTGAA
This sequence comes from Panthera leo, assembly GCF_018350215.1. Classification (NCBI taxonomy): domain Eukaryota; kingdom Metazoa; phylum Chordata; class Mammalia; order Carnivora; family Felidae; genus Panthera; species Panthera leo. Next base: position 145,504,395 of record NC_056683.1, read on the forward strand.
TGTAAATGGATTAAATGCGCCAACTAAAAGACATAGGGTATCAGAATGGATAAAAAAGCAAGACCCATCTATTTGCTGTCTACAAGAGACTCATTTGAGATCTGAGGACACCTTTAGATTGAGAGTGAGGGGATGGAGAACTATCTATCATGCTCCTGGAAGCCAAAAGAAAGCTGGAGTAGCCATACTTATATCAGACAAACTAGACTTTAAATTAAAGGCTGTAACAAGAGATGAAGAAGGGCATTATATAATAATCACAGGGTCTATCCACCAGGAAGAGCTAACTATTATAAATGTCTATGCGCCAAATACCCGAGCCCCCAGATATATAAAACAATTACTCATAAACATAAGCAACCTTATTGACAAGAATGTGGTCATTGCAGGGGACTTTAACACCCCACTTACAGAAATGGATAGATCATCTAGACACACAGTCAATAAAGAAACAAGGGCCCTGAATGATACATTGGATCAGATGGACTTGACAGATATATTTAGAACCCTGCATCCCAAAGCAACAGAATATACTTTCTTCTCGAGTGCACATGGAACATTCTCCAAGATAGATCATATACTGGGTCACAAAACAGCCCTTCATAAGTTTACAAGAATTGAAATTATACCATGCATACTTTCAGACCACAATGCTATGAAGCTTGAAATCAACCACAGGAAAAAGTCTGGAAAACCTCCAAAAGCATGGAGGTTAAAGAACACCCTACTAACGAATGAGTGGGTCAACCAGGCAATTAGAGAAGAAATTAAAATATATATGGAAACAAACGAAAATGAAAATACAACAATCCAAACGCTTTGGGACGCAGCGAAGGCAGTCCTGAGAGGAAAATACATTGCAATCCAGGCCTATCTCAAGAAACAAGAAAAATCCCAAATACAAAATATAACAGCACACCTAAAGGAAATAGAAGCAGAACAGCAAAGGCAGCCTAAACCCAGCAGAAGAAGAGAAATAATAAAGATCAGAGCAGAAATAAACAATATAGAATCTAAAAAAACTGTAGAGCAGATCAACGAAACCAAGAGTTGGTTTTTTGAAAAAATAAACAAAATTGACAAACCTCTAGCCAGGCTTCTCAAAAAGAAAAGGGAGATGACCCAAATAGATAAAATCATGAATGAAAATGGAATGATTACAACCAATCCCTCAGAGATACAAACCATTATCAGGGAATACTATGAAAAATTATATGCCAGCAAATTGGACAACCTGGAAGAAATGGACAAATTTCTAAACACCCACACTCTTCCAAAACTCAATCAGGAGGAAATAGAAAGCTTGAACAGACCCATAACCAGCGAAGAAATTGAATCGGTTATCAAAAATCTCCCAACAAATAAGAGTCCAGGACCAGATGGCTTCCCAGGGGAGTTCTACCAGACATTTAAAGCAGAGATAATACCTATCCTTCTCAAGCTATTCCAAGAAATAGAAAGGGAAGGAAAACTTCCAGACTCATTCTATGAAGCCAGTATTACTTTGATTCCTAAACCAGACAGAGACCCAGTAAAAAAAGAGAACTACAGGCCAATATCCCTGATGAATATGGATGCAAAAATTCTTAATAAGATACTAACAAATCGAATTCAACAGCATATAAAAAGAATTATTCACCATGATCAAGTGGGATTCATTCCTGGGATGCAGGGCTGGTTCAACATTCGCAAATCGATCAACGTGATACATCACATTAACAAAAAAAAAGAGAAGAACCATATGATCCTGTCAATCGATGCAGAAAAGGCCTTTGACAAAATCCAGCACCCTTTCTTAATAAAAACCCTTGAGAAAGTCGGGATAGAAGGAACATACTTAAAGATCATAAAGGCCATTTATGAAAAGCCCACAGCTAACATCATCCTCAACGGGGAAAAACTGAGAGCTTTTTCCCTGAGATCAGGAACACGACAGGGATGCCCACTGTCACCGCTGTTGTTTAATATAGTGCTGGAAGTTCTAGCATCAGCAATCAGACAACAAAAGGAAATCAAAGGCATCAAAATCGGCAAAGATGAAGTCAAGCTTTCGCTTTTTGCAGATGACATGATATTATACATGGAAAATCCGATAGACTCCACCAAAAGTCTGCTAGAACTGATACATGAATTCAGCAAAGTTGCAGGATACAAAATCAATGTGCAGAAATCAGTTGGCATTCTTATACACTAACAATGAAGCAACAGAAAGACAAATGAAGAAACTGATCCCATTCACAATTGCACCAAGAAGCATAAAATACCTAGGAATAAATCTAACCAAAGATGTAAAAGATCTGTATGCTGAAAACTATAGAAAGCTTATGCAGGTAATTGAAGAAGATATAAAGAAATGGAAAGACATTCCCTGCTCATGGATTGGAAGAATAAATATTGTCAAAATGTCAATACTACCCAAAGCTATCTACACATTCAATGCAATCCCAATCAAAATTGCACCAGCATTCTTCTCGAAACTAGAACAAGCAATCCTAAAATTCATATGGAACCACAAAAGGCCCCGAATAGCCAAAGTAATTTTGAAGAAGAAGACCAAAGCAGGAGGCATCACAATCCCAGACTTTAGCCTCTACTACAAAGCTGTCATCATCAAGACAGCATGGTATTGGCATAAAAACAGACACATAGACCAATGGAATAGAATAGAAACCCCAGAACTAGACCCACAAACGTATGGCCAACTCATCTTTGACAAAGCAGGAAAGAACATCCAATGGAAAAAAGACAGTCTCTTTAACAAATGGTGCTGGGAGAACTGGACAGCAACATGCAGAAGGTTGAAACTAGACCACTTTCTCACACCATTCACAAAAATAAACTCAAAATGGATAAAGGACCTGAATGTGAGACAGGAAACCATCAAAACCTTAGAGGAGAAAGCAGGAAAAGACCTCTCTGACCTCAGCCGTAGCAATCTCTTACTCGGCACATCCCCAAAGGCAAGGGAATTAAAAGCAAAAGTGAATTACTGGGACCTTATGAAGATAAAAAGCTTCTGCACAGCAAAGGAAACAACCAACAAAACTAAAAGGCAACCAACGGAATGGGAAAAGATATTTGCAAATGACACATCGGACAAGGGGCTAGTATCCAAAATCTATAAAGAGCTCATCAAACTCCACACCCGAGAAACAAATAACCCAGTGAAGAAATGGGCAGAAAACATGAATAGACACTTCTCTAAAGAAGACATCCGGATGGCCAACAGGCACATGAAAAGATGTTCAACGTCGCTCCTTATCAGGGAAATACAAATCAAAACCACACTCAGATACCACCTCACGCCAGTCAGAGTGGCCAAAATGAAGAAATCAGGAGACTATAGATGCTGGAGAGGATGTGGAGAAACAGGAACCCTCTTGCACTGTTGGTGGGAATGCAAATTGGTGCAGCCACTCTGGAAAGCAGTGTGGAGGTTCCTCAGAAAATTAAAAATAGACCTACCCTATGACCCAGCAATAGCACTGCTAGGAATTTATCCAAGGGATACAGGAGTACTGATGCATAGGGGCAACTGTACCCCAATGTTTATAGCGGCACTCTCAACAATAGCCAAATTATGGAAAGAGCCTAAATGTCCATCAACTGATGAGTGGATAAAGAAATTGTGGTTTATATACACAATGGAATACTACGTGGCAATGAGAAAAAATGAAATATGGCCTTTTGTAGCAACATGGATGGAACTGGAGAGTGTGATGCTAAGTGAAATAAGCCATACAGAGAAAGACAGATACCATATGGTTTCACTCTTATGTGGATCCTGAGAAACATAACAGAAACCCATGGGGGCGGGGAAGGGAAAAAAAAAAAAAAAAAAAAAAAAAAAAAGAGGTTAGAGTGGGAGAGAGCCAAAGCATAAGAGACTGTTAAAAACTGAGAACAAACTGAGGGTTGATGGGGGGTGGGAGGGAGGGCAGGGTGGGTGATGGGTATTGAGGAGGGAACCTTTTGGGATGAGCACTGGGTGTTGTATGGAAACCAATTTGACAGTAAATTTCATATATTAAAAAATAAAAATAAAATAAAATAAAAAAATATTTGAAAAAAAAAAAAAAAAAGAATTAGTTGGATGCAGGGTCTGACAACGGCCGTTAAAATTAGACTTTTGAGCTCTGTGTACATCCATGCCATGCAAATGGTCCCTGCTCATGGGAATTAGATTTTTGGTGAAGAGGGCCTTGGCTTTCTCATCTGAAAGAAAAGAAATGAGAGCAGTTGATTACTGAGTTCTCTTCCTGCTCTGAGGCCCTCGGCCATTTTGGAGCTATCCCCCAGGTTCCACCTCAAAAGCCACTGGAAATGCCACACGGGGCTAAGGAACCTCTGAATGAATACACGAACACAGCTGGAATCGAGCATCTGGGGCAGTATGTTGGTGTTTCCAAGCCCCGTCTGGGGCGTAAAGTTAAGGTTCCATGGAGCAGTTTATCCTGTAGCAGGTGGACAGTGTTGAACCTGGTCCCCCATTGTCTCATTAGGAAGAGTCTCAGCCGCCACTAAAGGGACCAGCTGCTCTCCTAGGGAGCAAACAGGCACAAGGTGTTCACACGGTTTTGCACACCCCTTGTGTTCCCCCTCACCTTCATCCCCAGCTACTTCCTCACCCAGCGAGAATCATGCCAGATAAATATCAGATTAAGAAAACACTCCTCATTAGTCGTCTGTTCAAAACAACCGTGTAAGCAATCTGGGAGCATCCAGCAGTATCGTCTCACAGACTTATCTCTCGAAAGTTGTTGAAAGAGCTAAATTAAAGTTCCTATCATTAATCCTTGTTCTGAACACTGTAAATCAAAGGAATGAAATACTTCTCCTCACAATTCAGATCCCAAACAGGTAAAAATTACAACATAAAACAAAATTTAATACCGGCATTGCCCCTGTCACCTAAGCCGTATATTCTTGACTGAAGTAATCAACCAGAGGGTATGGGTGTGCTGTAATTCAACATTGTTTCAGAAGCTGTGGGTTTCGTAAATGCATTTCATTTTTAATATTTCCATACGTAAAAGCAAGTTTGGGTAAAGATGTGGACACAATTCTTCCTTGATTCTTGCGGTGGTTTGGATCCAGTCTCCACAACTATTTTGCAATTTGACTTTGTAATGACAGTTTCCTTACCGTAAATTCAGGTCGTAAAGACTGAACTCTCCTCACTGTCACAGAGCATTCCCGGAGAAGGCTTTTTATTTGCAACTTGCACTTGACATGAGTTTTAGAGAGGCAAGATGGGCAAATAAAGAATTGGACAAGGAGTAACAGTGGCGAGATCCTGTCTGGGGCCCTGATGCTGATTTGTGGGGCCTCCTGTCACCTTCCCAATCTGCGCTGCCGTTGTGCCCTTTACAAAATGTGGGTTATGGGCCATATTGTCAGTCTCTGTAACCTATGAAGTCACTCATTATGGATGAAGAACCGGCAATGATCAAATGTGCCTGCCTCACAAAGCCACAGCAGAGCCAGGAAGATGTACAAGCAAGCATTTACAGAGTTGCCCAAATGCCGTGGGAGGAAACCAGTGTCTGAGCACAAAGAATTTATACACAGCATAAAGGAGGAGCCGCTAAAATGCTGAGCCTCAAATTGCCTTGCAATCACCTTTCTTGGGACTGTAGATTCATGGCGGCCGTACCTCCTTCTCCAGGATTGTACCCCGAATTTCAGAGGTGCACATAAACAGGGTCCATATTTTACTAGAGAATGTGGGTCAAAAGACACACAACCTGTCTCCACAGTAAATTTACTGGATAAGGTTTTTAATATTACCCAAACCACAAACGATTATTCTTTTCCGTACAAATATCACTAGCGGTAGGGGAAGTATACGCTCCTCTGTTCTTAAGCCTCACTCTGCCCTGCTTTCCTTAAGTCGAGGACAGAAGCATCCCCATTTTCCTGAATGTTCCTGCATTTCTGAGGTTCCTGTACAGGAGAGCTACTGTGGATTTGTGCTGCCCTTCCTCTCTCCCCTCCTGTATCTTTGTCTGCACTGTAAGCTGAGGACTCACACTTTTCCTAAGGGATACACCTGTATTCCTCTCACTCAGTGGCCACGTGCGGTCGTGAGGGCCCTGAGCACCATGTGGGGACAGGCCAGGATGACAGAGGGCAGAACCCTGGGCCAGAACCTGGAACCCAGCATCTAGTCCCAGTTCTATCATTGGTTTTAGGGTTTTGGCAAGTCTCAAATCTTCAAGACCCAGATTTCCTCATCTATAAAGTGAAGAAATTGGATCAGGTGATCATATTTACCTCTGCAAGGATTCGTTGTAAAGTAATAAATGCCCCTGGCCTCCTCTACAGCAGTTGAGGAATGAAGCTTTTAAGGCCATTTATTCCTTTACCACCTGACTTCTGCTGGAGGAGAGTCTTAACGATTGTCCGCTTCAGCCCTCCAGGCGAGTCTGCTCAGTATTTTCTTCTGGAGTTTACTTCTTTCAGTTGGCTACTTACCATGACCAAGTCTATGAGAGTCCACTATGATGTAAATAAGCATCACCCTTTCTATTAACACCAGCATGGAATCATACATCATTGCAACCACGCTGACCGCTTTATCTCCATTATAAATCGTCAAGTGAACAGATTGCTTCAGTCCATCCCCTGTACTGGCAGAACTTGGGCTTATCCATCCTGTCACCTTCACTCTCCCATTCCATCTGCACAGCAACCAGTGAAGTTAAAGTATGAAATTCTCCCAGATTAAAGGATGGGAGATTTCATAACACAGCTGCTAAACCCAGCTATCTCAAGGCTAACCGTACCTTCTAGAGATTCTAGATAGTGATCCTGTAGATGGCAGGTGAATTATCTACTCAATATTTGAATGGTCTTCTATATCTCACACCCTAATGGAAAACAATGTGCTACCACATAGGAGAATCCTGAAATCCTCATAGCTGCTGTCAAGACTTTTTTTTAATTTAAATGCTTATTATGGCATTTAGGAATCCCAAGTGTTTACTAACAGATGGTAGCTTTTTATAAATCAGATTATTTTATGTCTTATCCACCATGTAATACAAAGAAGCTATGAATTCAGGAATAAGAAATCTGTTGGAAGAGTCCCCTGGTAGGGAGAAATAATTTTAAATCTATACCATTGGTTGAGAAAAAAAAAGAAACCTAGAATGTAGACAACTGAGCATTGTTCCAAGTGTGGTACAATGATGGTGATTGTTATGGGTTTTCAACAGGACTTGAATGGAGTATCCGTAAATCAGGGTCCAGCCCCAGACCTGGGATTAGCACTGACCGGCCGTTAGAGAGCAGATAGGCCATGTGTCTCTCTGGCCTGAGTCCTTTGGTGCAAAATTAGTAGAAGGGTATCTGCCCTAAATAGTTCACATTATTGCCTTGGCTCCAAATGAGAGAATGGATGTGGAAGTTCTTGGCAAGTGTGATGCATTCTTTTCCTCTCCCCATCTTGTGCATAGTGATTCTTGCTTTGACGGTAGCCATTGTTTACAGGGCCCACTCTCAGGGGGATAGGGATATATTCCTATCCTTATACTGAAAATCAGGTTGATGATGACTCCTATTGCTTTGTAGCAAACAGGCAATTGTCTTATTGGAAGTATTACATCATTTTGTCTTTAACGTCATTAGCTTTCCTTCCTGAGCTTCTCTTCTGAGTTCTTCCCCCCAAATCAGATATACCAGTATTATCTACTTTTTTCCAGGGGTTACTCAGCATATTTAGGTGCAATAAGGCACTGTTTCAATGGAGACTAATAAAGTATTATAAAGTCATCAGTAACACTGCTTTTCACAAAACATCAAAAATGACATGTGTGCGTGTGTGTGCGTGTGTGTGTGCACGTGCGCACATGTGGACAAGATGATGCATCTTTTGAAGAACAAGAAAATAACTGTGGGAGTTCCATTATTTAGACAGAGGGGATAAATGGACAGGAGAGAATGATAGGTTTTTTAAAGAAAGAAATAAAATGAAACAATCCCAAAAGCTACAAATTTGTTCAAGTTATTTAAATATCCCTTAGTGATTATTTTCTAAATTAGGCTCTCAATCAGTTATCCTTTTCCATCTGCAATTTTAGAAGAAAGTTTTGGAGAAGAATTTGCTGTAAATGACATCACAATTATAAAACAGTTGAAACTATGAAATAGTTTTAGATTTTTAAATAAGGGCTTTATTTACAGACTTACCAAAACTGAAATCAAAAGTGAATGTTGAAGGATACCTGGGTGGCTCAGTCGTTTAAGCTTCTGACTCTTGATTTCAGCTCAGGTCGTGATCTCAAGGTTCATGAGATTGAGCCCCCCCGCAAGGAGCCCGGCACCAGGCTCCTTGCTGGGAGTGGAGCCTGCTTAAGATTCTCGTTCTTTCTCTCTCTACCCTGCATGTGCTTGGACTCCCCCCCCACTCCTCTCTCTCAAAAACAAACAAACAAAAAACATAGAATATTTCAACCATCCTTTCTTACTGCAAATTTAGAGTGGGATGCCCCCATATGTCATCTCTATAAGGAACATAAGGGGTGCGGTGGCATAATTAATTGCAAGCCACTTTCACCTTCAAAATTCCCAAAAAGAATATGTTGAAAACATACATTTTCTTACAGGAATTCAGTATATATTGCCAAAATAGATTCTGACAAATATAGCAATCTATCAATGTTATCTTATTTTGAGAAAGTTAATATACAAAATGTTAGACTTGAAAACCAATGTCATGGTTATCACAAACAGATTATTTGCTTTTGTTTCCTTATAGAAGTTTAAAAATTGTGAGCTTACCTCCTTCATTTACAATGATTCATTCTGTAACCAATTTCTTTTAGCATGTGGTATACATCTATTATATACCGCTGAAAATATACTACAGAAAAACTTTCATTAAATAAAAATATTAGTTGTTATACAGTATTTTCTGCTTTTTCCTGTTTTTCCTGTTTCCTATTGACATGCCTTCTACCTCCTCGCATAAGAATGATGGTGATATCAGTAATAGCTGACACGTAATGCTTAGTATATTTCGAGGAACTTTATGTTTATCCTCAGGAGAACAGCCTTATGAGATAGCCATTGTCACTTCCTGTCTTAGAGAGATGAAGTCACTTGTCCATCTTACAACTGGTTACTGGTGAGTGGCACTCATGGGACTTGAAACTGGCCATCACCCCCAAAGTCCATGTCCCAAGTCACTCCCATTTGTTGGGCTCCAAAACAATAGCTGTTTCGCTATGGCTTCTGGCTATGACTGAGTCTCACAGAAATGAGCTCTCCGGCACTCAAATCTGTTTTCTGTCCTTTGCTGAAAACTTAAAGAAAACACTGGGTTGGTGAAATTCCAAGTGCATTACTATAGCAATGTGACTTGACTTTGTTGTGTTCTCACGTCCTCTTATCTGGAGCATGCTTAGTATTGTGTCCAGACCATCAGTCTGCTGGTTAAGAGGCTGAAAATACGTATTTGGGAGCCATAAGCCAACAGATAGTAACTCAGGCTATGGGAGGGACCCAATCACCTTCATGTAAATGGCTGCTATGATCTAAGCCTAATTATCTTAGTAATAATTAAAATGTGGTATTGTAAACATAAATATGCCCTGATGTATAACAAATGAATAGCATGTATTACATGTCTTAAAATACAAGGTGGTATTGTGATAAGTACTACAGGACTACACAAGAAAATTAATCATCTGATCTTTACCCAAATTCATTTGTACAGCATATTTGTTCTTTATGCTTTGTTTTAGACTTTAAATGCAATAAAGTGTTTACAAAGCATAAAGCACTGTACTCATTTTTCATGTTTTACTTCAGCTTTTCCATTTATTCTTTTTGCCCTCTAAACCACTTTTCACTGAAGATAAGTTTGCTGACATACGGCATAATTATTCATTTTTCTCTCAGTTACTCAATTTTGCTCACAATTTTTATGTACTAAAAATCAGTTTTGTTTAGTTTATTCTTCATAATCACCTCAACATTTTTTGTTATTGATTTAGCCTTGCTTTTAGGAACAGTTGGATCTGAGACAAATAATTCAATTCAAATAAAATCTCCCTCCCTTCCTTCCTTCCTTCCTTCCTTCCCTCCCTCCTTCTTTCCTTCCTTCCCTTCCTCCCTCCCTCCCTCCCTCCCTCCTTCCTTCCTTCCTTCCTTCCCTCCTTCCTTCGTCCCTTCCCTCCACAAATATTATTACTACCATACCGAGGGCAATGTTGTGGATACAAAGGTAAACAATTACGAACAAGCCCTCAGAAGCTCCCCAGTGAGGTCAGAACACACTATGTTATGAGAAGAGAGTGGAACAGGAGGCTGGACAGGGCTGGGCTTCTGAGACAGGATTTGAAGCATGGAAGTGTGCAGGCAGGCCGAGCAGAGACAATGAAGGCATAAAGATGAGGAAGACCAAGTGTGTGTTTGAGAAATTCTGAGACCACGAGGCAGCGGGCAATTCATTGTAGTGAGAGATGTCAGCAAGAGACACAAGATGAGATTAGGAAGAATGATTGCTTCTGAAATACGAAGGGCATTGTGCCCCGTGTTTAACATCTGAATTGTATTCTGAAGGTCTAAAAGTGCACTGGAGATTTTTACGTAAAAGGGGAAAACTGTGTCGTGTTTTAACAAAATAATTTTGGGGACAATTCTAAGGGTGAGCCGCAATTGAATGATGCAAGAAGCGGGGGGCGGGGGGTAGATGAGTCTATAGCCATAATGAGAACAGAATAAAATAGTTGTTCTGGGGGGGGAAAGATGAGAAGAGTTTGAGAGACATTTTTAAGTAGAGTTGACAGGACTTTATAACTGACCAGGGTTGAGTAGGTGAAGAGAGCTAGTTGAAAATAGCTCTCAGGTTTCCAGATTGAATGACTTGGAACCTGGTGCTATCATTAACTATTATAAGAGTCATAGAAGGAAGAGCATGTTGAGCACAAACATAATTCAGTTTTAAAAATATTGAGATTGAGCAGTGCTAAGGTATCCAGGTTAAGATATCAGATACAAAACGATAATGAAATGCTGGAAGTGAGAAAAAGAACTTGAAGTCAAGTTTATAGATATGAGAACCACTGGCATTTGCTCAAGCTGCTATAGTAAATTACCACAGACTGGGTGGCTTTAAACAACAACTATTTATTTCTCACAGTTCGGGGGACTGAGAGGCCCAAGATCAAGGTGCCAGAAGATTCAGTGTCTGGTAAGGGCCCTCTTCCTGCTTTTCGGAAGGCTGCCTTCCTGCTGTGTCTTCACGTGGCTGAGAGCAGAGAAAGGAGGAAGCAAGTTCTTACGTCTCTTCATATGAGGCCCTATTCCCATGATGAGGGCTCTACCCTCAAGACCTAATCACCTCGACACACTATCACATTGGGCTTGGAAGCTCAGCATATACATTTCAGGAAAACACAAACATTCCATTCACGACAATTGACACGTAGGTGTTAGTTGAAACCACAGGCAATTTGCTGGCTTTTTGAGGAAAAGTGTGAATAAGATGACAGGGCCAAGGATTAGATCTTGAGGACAGCCAAAATTTCAAATACAGAAAAAGGAGAAGGAGCAATTGATAGAAACTGAAAAGCAGTCAAGGAGGTAGAACTTAAAGGGGCATCTGGGTGGCTTGGCCAGTCAAGCGTCTGACTCTTGGTTTTGGCTCAGGTTGTGATCTCTTGGTTCATGAGTTCTGCACTGACAGCACAGAGCCTACGTAGGATTCTCTCTCTCCCTCTCTCTCTACCTCTCCCTCCCCCCCCACCCCCACTTATGCTCTCTCTCTCTCTCAAAATAAATAAAACACATTAAAAAAACTTTAGAAGAACTTGAATAGTTTTTCAGAAAGGAAAAAAATAAATGTTGAGATATCAGTACCAAATGCCTTAGAAAAATGAAGTATGATATAAATTTTTAAAGTATTCCTGTTTAATAAAACTCAATAAAAAATCGACTATTCATGATGAAATACTAAAGTCATTGTCACTACAATTTGGCACAAGACACATATGCCTGCTCTCATTTCTATTATTTAACGATGTCTTACAGACTAATGTAATAAGACAAGAAAGTACAATGTATGATATAGTGAAAAGAAGAGAAAATCATTTTATTATATGACTATATCATATAACAAAAAAGTAACCACAAGGTATTCAGTTATTCACTCTTAGATATGCCAAATGAATTTGCTAAGATGGATGAAGATAAAATAAATATACAAAAAGAAAATGCTTTTCTTTTTTTTCAGTAATCAGTTGGAAATGAAAATGGGAAAATCACAAAAATCACAAAACTACACAGTTCCTAAGAAAAACATAGCAAGAAATTGCAGGACTTAGGTAAAGAAAACCATAAAAATGTGTTAAAGATAAATATAATAACACTTAGTAGGTTTTTTATTTTATTAAGATTCAAAATTCAGTACAGCTAAAGGTACCTTAATTATAGATTGAAGATGAAGGATAGACCCAGAGAAAATATATTTGTAAACACTTAGCAAGCGAATAATATCAACAACATAAAAACATCTCCTTCAAGTTGATAATGAAAAGGAAAATAGCACAAATAAAAATAGACCAAAATTTTAACCAAATAATAAACAAATGGAAGTTATTTAAAAGTTGATATTAAGAAGTTCTTCTATTAAAGAAGTGCAAATTAAAAATATCAATTAGATACCATTTTCTGTCATTAATCCTGCAACATTTGTAAACATCCACTAATAGCCAATCCTAGCCATAGCTGGGTTAGTATTTATCTCGTAAGTTCGGAATGGCCACTGAGATACTAACACTGCGGTTCATAAACATTTGCTTCCTTAATCCCCTTCTTCTTTCGGAACCTTATCCCACCCTCCTCTCTAGGCAGTCCATTCCAACTTCAAGATGCAGTAACTAGAGGATACATGTATGACAACTAATGTTCTTGAATGTTCCTGCCTTGCTTGGCAGATATTTGGAATATTATCCCTTAGAAAAAGTGCAGTAAACTGGGTATTGGCTTATACTACAGCTGGGAATATGAGCTGCTAAAACTTTTTTGTAGACTTATGTGACTATGTCTATTACTTGTTTTAACTCTTTAGTCACTTTTTCTTTTAATCTTATAAAAATAAAAACACTCGCATATGATATATGTATGTTTATAACAATGTAATTTAAATGCCCAGAAACTTTAAACAAAATGCTTATCAATGAGATAATGGTTGAATGAATTATAGTATATTGATACAAAGGAATATTTTATAGCTATTTAAAAGAATAGATTAGGGGCACCTGGGTGGCTCAGTGGGTTAAGTGGCCGACTCTTGATTTTGACTCAGGTCATGATCTCATGGTTCATGAGATAGAGCCCTGTGTTGGGCCCTGCACTGAGCATGGGGTCTGCTTGGGATTATCTCTCTCCCTCTCTGCCCCAATCTCTCTCTCTCTCTCTCAAAATAAATAAACTTAAAAAAATAAAATAATAGATTAGATATGTGTATTGACCTGGAAAGATGTCCATAATGCATTGTTTTAAAAATAAAACAACAATGTGTATAGTAATACGTACTTTTTTTTTTTTAGTAAAAGAAGTACACCTCTTTGTTTCTGTCTTTCTGTCTCTGTCTCTCATACACATGCATCCACACACAGTGTGAGTATACATCTACATGTATGGTGTGGGGATTAAAATGTATGGACAAATACATTCCCAACTGTGGGAGGAATAGGTGCAAACAGATATACAGGGCATTACATTTCTCTTCACACAACTCGGTATTTTTTTTAGATTTGTTTAATAAGCTTTTTATTTTTGCCGTTCTAAAGAAATAGAAAAACAAAACAAAACGAAAAAGAAGGTAAAGAGAATGCCATTCTCTAGAGTTGAAGCAAAATAATGATTATGATAGAGAGTGACAAATTCAATGTAAGTTGTATCATATGGTAGGAAAGGAAAGTACTAAAAATTTAGACTCATCAAATAATATCATGTTTCCTTCTACTGATGGAGTTCCTCCAGACCACTGATTTTTTAACATTTCTAAGGGTGAAGAGCCCTTAAGAGTGTCAGATGAAACTCCTTTCCCAGTTAAAAGTGCATGAATTTTCAAACCCATCAATGGCATGTAACTGCATAGGTTTTATTAATCTCTGTTCTAATCTTCATATTTTTTCATTAAAAGGAATTGAAAATAAGTTTAAAACAAATATTCTTTGATTATGTCTTCTTTTATCATTTTCTCCATTGTTTTAATAACCTCTCTTAGCATCACCTGATTTCTTAGGAAGAGCATATTTATTTTGCTATTAAAGATTTAAAACTAATTCAATCCAGTTTTGTCAATGCAACATTCCATTACTCTCCTCTTAAATTTTACAGTCCAACCAAACCAGACCATTAATAATTTCCCAAACACAGTCTAAATCCTGGGAGTTTCTTTCTTTCTTTCTTTCTTTCTTTCTTTCTTTCTTTCTTTCTTTCTTTCTTTCTTTGTTTTAATGTTTATTTATTTTTGAGAGAGAGACACACACACACACACACAGAGCACGAGCATGGGGAGGGGCAGAGAGAGAGGGAGACACAGAATCCGAAGCAGCTCCAGGCCCTGAGCTGTCAGCACAGAGCCCAATGCGGGGCTTGAACCCACAAGCTGTGAGATGATGACCTGAGCCAAAGCTAGATGTTTAACCAACTAATCCATCCAGGCGCCCCTAGGAGTTTATTTCTTTGATCACCTTTGCCTTGGCTTAAAATATTCCTTTTATCGCCCATTCCCTGGCCATCTTAATTAATGCTTTCTATCTAAATCCTACACAAGGACAGAAATCCTGTTTTTCTAGTCCTGGGTCCAAGACCTCCTCTTTAATTTTCCTCCAATCCATCAGCTGGAAGGAATCTTGCTATCTTTGTGACTTCACAGCTCTTTGTTTTTATTTCCATCACATTTCTTAGCACATCTATATAATGTTATGGTTAATTGTATAGATGTCTTATCCCATTTACTGGCCTATTAGGTCCTTGAGAGTAGAACTCGTATCTTGTTCATTTTAAATCTGCTATTACACCTAGCACAGGGCCTTGCAAATAGTAGGTCTCGATAAATGTCAAGTTGAATCGATTTTGAGCTGACTTCAGTGGGAACCCGAAGCAGAATGGCTTTTTGGCTTTGGGTCTTTTTTTTTCTTTTTCTTTTTCTTTCTTTTTTTTTTTTTTTTTTTGGTGTGCAATTTTGCTTCTTTTCTCTCTACAAAGTTGTCTCAGTCAATCTACACAAATAGTCCATAATTTTGATTTCTAGCTTTCAAATTGTCTACTACTTTAGATAATTCTAGTAAATGATATCTATTTCATAAGAGAAGAGTGAATGTTACTTTTTGCTATCTTATTTATTTATTTATCTGATAATCCTTTTTTAAATGGTGCTAATAAATTTAAGTTGCTTTTACGTTGTTTGATGTCATTTCATCTAGACATTTAATTTTAATATAATTTTATAACTTACGTGAATTTTTTTAGTTTTACTTTAAACAAGTAGTCATTTTTTGGTGTATTCTCTTATTTGAATAAATAATGTGTATAGCCAAGAATACTAAAGATAGTTTAATGCAACTTTAATGTCACTTATGTACTTTCTATTTAACAGTAATTACAAAGTTACTTAAATAATATAGATTAACGGGTACTACAATCTCCCTCCATCAGCCCAGGGCTTTAAAAATCAAATATTGGCAAATTGGAGCATCGGGGTGGTTCAGTTAGTTAAGTGTCTGACTTTGGCTTAGGTCATGATCTTGCCGTGAGTTACAGCCCCGCTTGAGGCTCTGTGCTGACAGCTCAGAGCCTGGAGCCTGCTTCGGATTCTGTGTCTCCCTCTTTCTCTGCCCCTCCCCCTCTCACGCTCTGTCTCTCTCTCAAAAATAAACATTAAAAAGAATTTTCTTTAAATCTAATATTGGCAAATAATATTCAGTCCAGAGAAAATAAAACTTTAAAAATTATTAGAAAATAAGGAACTGCCAAAATTTATATGTAGAAATAATAAAGCTCTGAGAGTTTTAGAAATATAATTTAATGGTGGCATTTAACAGATGGTCGATACAGTAGCTTCTTTCAATCAGCAAATTCATAATGTTAAAGTTAAGTCTTCCCAATGCTAATCCTTATCAAAGTTATGTGAAACACACACACACACACACACACATTTCCAGTGTAATTATTGGCATAACTTTAATATTGCATACATATTTCTTCTCATTAGGTTCCAGTCACAAGTCTATGCCTGTTTTTGCATTGTTTTACCTAGTCCCTGAAAAATAAACATGGGACATTTTCATTCCTCTGGCTCTTCAGCAGGGCAGTTGAGATCTAATTGCTTTCTTGCTTTACATTAAGACATTTCAATTAGATATTGTCATGATGTTTTTCTATCAGAATCAAATAAGATAGGTTCAGACATAGATCATAAATATGTCAGAATTAAGGGAAAATAATAATACCTTGGTTATATCCATTTGTTTGTTTGCTTGTTTATTTAAAATCTCCAAGCATATTTATATATTAATTCTTTTTTTCATTTTATTTTATTTTTTTAAAGTTTACTTATTTATTTTGAGAGAGAGAGAGAGAGAAAGCATGAGTCGGGGCTGGGGCAGGGTTACAGAGAAAGAGGAAAAAAGAGAATCCCAAGCAGGCTCTGTGCTGTCACCAAGGAGCCCGACCTAGGGCTCCATCCCAAGAACTGTGAGATCATGACCTGTGCAGAAACCAAGAGTCAGAGGCTTAAATAACTGAGCCATCGTGGCACCCCCTTCTTTCATTTTAGAAACATCCTATGGAATAACAACAGGGAAATACTGTTTTATCTATTCAGGCTAGAGATAGAAAACTTAATGCAAAAAAAAGTGTATTTAGCAAAAAAAAAAAAGTGATGTTGTCAAGTTTGCATCAGGTAAACTGAATATAGCTTTCTAAAAACATTGCTAAGCATCCACTGTATGGTGGACATTAAACCTGATACAAATAGTAGCAATATATCAGGTTCTGCCTTTAAGAAGCCCCATTACATATATCCATAATAAACTATACTACAAAAACAAACAAACAAACAAGCCCCCAAAAACCTGTAGCAATTGCTGCAATAGAAACACAAGTAAAGTATCAAGAGGGTAGATAGCAGGAATAGAGAACAATTCTTTTTAGATTGAGGAGGATTTAGGAAAAATTTCACTAAGGAGACAGGTTGAACTTTGAAGCAGAGATTTAACTAAATAAAGAAGGGAAGAGATCACACCCCTCAAAAATGGAACACTTAGGTATACATCTAACAGAATGTGTGCAAGATCTATATAAACTACAAAACTTTGATGAACAAAATCAAAGAACTAAATAAATAGAGGGATACTCCATGTTCATGGATAAGAAGACTCCATATTGTCAAGATGTCAGTTCTTCCTAACTTGATCTACAGATTTAGTACAATCCCAATCAAAATCCTAGCAAGTTACTTTATGGGTATTGACAAACTGATTCTAAGGTTTATATGGACCCAGAATAGCCAACACAGTGTTGGAGGAGAGAAAGTTGGAGAACTGACACTACTCTATGCCAAGACTCGCTATAAAGCTATAGTATTCAAGACAAAGTGGAAAGAATAGGCAAACGGATCTGTGGAACAGAATAGAGAGCCCAGAAATAGACCCCATAGTATGTAGTCAAGTGATCGTTACAAAAGAACAAAGGCAATACAAATATGGATGCAAAAATTCTCAATAAGATACTAGCAAATCGAATTCAACAGCATATAAAAAGAAGTATTCACCATGATCAAGTGGGATTCATTCCTGGGCTGCAGGGCTGGTTCAACATTCGCAAATCAATCAATGTGATACATCACGTTAATAAAAGAAAAGATAAGAACCATATGATCCTGTCAATCGATGCAGAAAAAGCATTTGACAAAATTCAGCATCCTTTCTTAATGGAACAAGGGCAATACGATGGAAACAAAAGGAGTCTCTTTTTGCTGGAACAACTAAACATCCACATGAAAAAAAAAAAGAATCTAGACACAGACTTTATACCCTTCATAAAAATTAACTCAAAATGGACCATAAGCCCATATGTAAACTCCTACAAGATAATATAGGGAGGAAATCTAGATGACTTTGGGTATGGTGATGACTTAATTTTTAAATATAACACCAAAGATATAATCCATGTAGGAAATAATTGATAAACTGTATTTCATTAAAATTTAAAACTTTTACTCTGCAAAAAATAATAGCAAGATCATGAGAGGATAAGCCACAGTCGAGGAGAAAATATTTGCAAGAGATACTCCTGATAAAGGGCCACTATCCAAAATACATAAGAACTTTTAAAACAATAAGAAACTAAACCCAAGTAAAGAATGGACCAAAGATCTTAATAGACACATCAACCGGGATGCCGTGGTGGCTCAGTCGGTTAAGTGTCTCATTCTTGGTTTTGGCTCAGGTCATGATCTTACGGTTTGTTAATTTGAGCCCCACATCAGGCTCTGCACTGATGGTGTGGAGACTGCTCAGGATTCTCTCACTCTCTGTCCCTCCCCCCATCTCTCTCTCTCTCTCTCTCAAAATAAATAAACTTAAAAAAAAAAGACCTCAACCAAAAAGATATCCAGATGGGAAATAGGCATATGAAAAGATTCTCCACATCATATGTCATCAGGGAAATGCAAATTGAAACAACAATGAGATGGCACTAAACACCTATTAGAATGACAAAAATCCAAAACACCAACACCACCAAATGCTGGCAAGGATGTAGGGCAACAGGAACTCTCACTCATTGCTGGTGGTACAAAATGGTGCAGCCACATTGGAAGACAGCTTGGCAGTTTCTTACAAAACTAAATATACTCTAACCAATGATCCAGTAGCTTAGTCCTTAGTAGCTACCCAAAGGAGTTGAAACATGTCCATTCAAAAACCTGCATGTGGATGTTTATAGTAGTTTCATTTGTAATTACCAAAGCTTGGAAGCAACCAAGATGTCCTTCAGGAAGTAAACGGATAAACTATAGTAAATTTAGACAATGAAATATTATTTAGCACTGAAAGGAAATGAACTATCAAGCCATAAAAAGACATGGAAGAAATTTAAATGCCCTTTACTAAAGCCTATCGAAAAGGCTACCTACTATATGATTCCAACTACATGACATTCTGGAAAATGCAAAACTATGGAGTCAGTAAAAAAAACTAGTGGTTGCCAAAGGAGGGGTTGGGGTGAGGGAAGGATGAATAGGCAGAGCACAAGGGATTTTTAGGGCAGCAAAACTATAATATAATGTACCTGTACCACACTGTAATGTAATGGTGGATATATGTCATTACACATTTGTCAAAACCCATAGAATATACACCACCAAAACTTTACCATAACGTAAATGATGGTCTTTGAGCAGTTACGATATGTCAGTGTAAGTTCAACAAGTGTAAGAAATATACCCTTTAATGAGATACATTGATAATGGGTAAGGCTGGGGGGGTGTAAGGATGGGGTGGGTATGAGAAATCCTTGTACATTCCTCTCAATTTGCTGTGAACCTAAAACTGCCCTTTTAAAAATAAGGTCTTAAAAGGGAAAAAAGGAGGGGAGGGGTCAGTCTAAGTAGAGCAGAGATAGGAACAAAGTTAAGGAGGCATATTTGAAGAATAAGGAAGAGTTGCACACAGTTGGAAGCAAGGATGCTGAGTTGACAAGATGTAGGCAGTGAGGCTGGGAGCACAGATGGATCTTCAAATGGAAGGTTTTATCCTGGCAGTCGAGGAGTCTAGACTCAGTTTCTAGGGGATGAGTGGCCAGACATGTTGTTCTGGGAAGGAAGGGGACACGATCGGCTATCTTCTGCCGAAGGTACATGTAGCTATGACATGGGAAATCGAGAGAGCTAGGTAATCTTTCACGTGTTTGTAGACTTTGATGTAGTAATCACATTTCCAGGAGTTTATCCTAAGGAAACAACTGAACCTACTGAAAAAACTTTATACACAATGATAGTCATTAAAATGCTGAATAGCTAGGGAATGATTATATAAATGGTACCTTCACTTGATAGAATATTAGGAAAACAAATTTAAAAGTTTACAAATAGTTTTTGGTAATACTAGAAAATTATCAGGCTACTATCAAAGAAAAACAGGACAGAAAGGTATGCTTGTTGTTTAGTCATGGCTAATTTCACAAAATTGTGTGTGGGAAAAATCCTAGGAGATATACCAAAATGGTAAAGTGGGAGCTAGCAAGAGGTGAGACTGTTGGTAGTTTCTTTTTGCATCACAGTGTCCAATACATTTCTCTAAACGTGTATTAGGTATGCAATGAAAAAAATCAATAAACTTTTTAATAGCCCAACCAAGAACAGCTAAGTCCTTGAACCCAGCGGTGACAGCCTGAATGCAGAGGGAGAGACAGAGTCAGATTCCAGGTGGACATTGTTCTCATGGATGTGGAGGATAAGAAAGATCTAGAGCAGCCCTGACCTCTAAGCCGGTCAGATGGTGATGTTTTCATCAAATGCAGGAGAGGCAGGGTGGAAGGTTTTACGTTGAACATGTTTATATGGAGGGATCCTTAGGACATCCAGCAGAGGCATTTTAGTGGCAGCTAGAGATGAAAGTATTCAGTGCTGACAAACATACAGTAAATCACCACTTTCTAGTCCCAGGATGGAGATGATGAAAAGTAATTTGGTAGTATGTTCACATACTTCAAACCAACTATAGAAAATTCATTATGCACTTTGATCCAAAACAGACCCCCCCAAAAAAATCATTATTTACAAAGATGTTCATTGCAGGATGTAGCCTATAACCAAGAGAAAACAGGAAAAGAGGAAAAGAAAACAATCCCCCAAAGTAGGGGAAAGTTAAATAAATTATGATGAATCCATTCAATGGAATGTTTTATAGCAATGAAGAATAAGGTATTAAGAGTCTTCTATGGTTTGCCTCCCTCTGTGCTTTTATTTCTCCTTCCCGTCCCCTATGTTCCTCTGTTGTGTTTCTCGAGTTCCACATGAGTGAAATCACATGGTAGATTTCTTTCTCTGACTTAGAGGTGGGTGGGGAGATGGGTTAAATGGGTGGTGGGCATTAAGGAGGGCACTTGTTGGGATGAGCACTGGGTGTCATATGTAAGAGATGAGTCCTGAAGCCATGACAACACTGTATGTTCACTAAGTTGAATTTAAATTTAAAAAAAACAATGTATTAAGAAAATAAAATACTTATGTTGGATTTTTTTAAATCCTGTGTTAAAATTATGTAGAAGTAGCCTTTGACTTTGTAAACCATTACATAAATAAGATAGACTAATCACATATCAAAATGTTAACAGTGTCTCAACTCTTGGTGTAAGTATTATAGATCCTACTCCCTTTTAACTTTTCTTTATTTTTCAGTTCCTTTCTACCAAGAGCACACCTTACTTTCATAACTAGAAGTAAAAAAAAAAAAAAATTAAAGGGAAGGGATGGGTGTCTAGAGATAAAGGCTAAAATGTGGGTTTGAGAATCATCCACATATAAGTAATAGTAGAAGTCATGGGTAATCATTAAACTCCAGAGACAGACTATGTTGTCTCTCTTAATGACTTCTTAGCACATAGATTTTATACAATAAGCTGAAACATTGTCATGATTCAGTCATATGTTTATCAAAAGTCAATTAGAGCCTTAGGCCTTTGTCATTTTGGGATGTTCAATAGAATGAACATGGCTTTTAAAATTGATTTGATAAAGATAAAACTTGACATTAGTGTACAGAATTCATTTTCTTACTTTTCTTCAGAAAACATGTCATACTCAATTTTAATTTGAAGAAAATATAGAGCAAATCTGCATAAGGCAAAAATAGTAAAGGTTTGTTTGCCCTAAGATATGTTTCTCACTATAATTGGGTTGTCAGAATGCATCTGACATATGCTAATGAAACAGAAAGCAAGCCAAAATGCAGTTTATTTGGTTACATTAGTCCTTTTCATACGCAAACCAGCAACATTTATTTAGCTCCCACTTAGATGCTAGGAATGAAAAAGTACAAAACAACACCACCCTGGCATTTAAGCAGCAAACGAAAGCCATCAGCAGAAGGCAGCGAATCATTGGTTCCAGTGAGTAATAGAATAATGATGAAAATTTGAGGAACGCAGTGTCGCTGTGAATGCATAGCAGACTTCATGGAGGAGGTGGCAATCTGGCATGGGTCTTGAAAACCGGACTGTAGGAGAGAAAACTTCAGATACTCTTTCAGTTATTGCCACAGTGTTCTTCCAAGTGGTCATTTCAGTTTACATCTAAATCAGCCAGGAATAAGAGTCTCCATTTTTCCTCATGTTGGCCAATACTTGACACTGGGAGACTTTTAATCCACACGTGCCACGTCGGACAGCTTTTCCTATATTTATTTGGCAATGCATGTTTTTCTCTTCTATGCATTGCCTGCTAATATCCTCTGCCCAATTTCTTTAGAGTTGTTTATCTTTTTCTTATTGATTAAAAGGAGTTCTTGGTGTATCCTGGATGTTAATCCCTTGCCAGGAGAGACTTGTCTCTCTCTTCTTGGAGCCAGACTGCCTGAATCCCACACTCACTAACAGCGAGTCCTTCAACTAGTTATTTAACCTCTCTGAGCAATCATCTTCTCAACAATAAAACTGGTATAGTAGCACACCTACCTGGTAGGGTTGTTGTGAAAAGTCAATGAGTTAATATAGAAAGTGCTTGGAAGGATGTTCCAAGGATGTAGCAAGCGTTAATTAAATGTGGTCCCTGCTTGTTACAGTCATTATCACTCTCTCTCTCAAAGGTAGATAGTTTCTAACTGGCCACTTCACGAAGGACTTGTCTGTTGGGAGTCCCCACCCCACTTGGTGTAGACTCTGGGACTGTCTTCTGTCTTTGTGTGATCCATAATGCAGGCTCACCTTCCCGGAGTGGGGGTGTGACATGTTCCGACCATCCCAGGGCTTGCCGTTTGTTTCTTGATTCTCCTTTCTTTCTGGCCCTCACTTTCTTAGAGTTTGAATTCGAACAGATAGAGGTCATATTTTTTTGCAACATTTCTATTTTAAAAAATTAAGATAGAAATTGTTTCTAAAATATTCCGCATATCATATTGATGGATGTGGAAGGCTTTTCCATTTTTCTCTTGTAGTGTGGCATTTCATCTCCTGGCTGATAAGAAATCATTGTTTATTAAGTATATGAAATATTCTTCTCTCATATTGCGGATATACTTTTTAAATGTAGCAACATTTAGTGGTAAAAAGCAGTCTGCTTTTGGAGGCATGCTTACGAAAGTCTCTCTTACCCCAAGATAACATAAAAGTCATTTACATGATTTAAATTTTCTTCCTATACATTTATGAGAGTAAATAACATTCAGAATATATGCTGGCATATGAAGTCAATTAGGGAATCTAACAGCATTCCTCCAAAATGTTTAACTAGGTGTTACAACCTCTCTTGTTGAGTAATTGTTCCTTCCTTAACTGGCACAGCTCTGGTTCAGTTGCCATCTGCACTCCTCAGTCCTTCCATGGGGCATTGCCAACTGTAAGAAGCACCAGTCTGGGGGTGCCTGGGTGGCTCAGTCGGTTAATCGTTTGACTCTTGATTTCAGCTCAGGTCATGATCTCGCAGTTTCTGAGTTCGAGCCCCACGTCGGGCTCTGTGCGGACAGCTCTCTATCACTGTCTCCGCCCCTCCCCCAACTCATGCCCCCCCCCCCTTGCAAAATAAATAAATAAACTGAAGAGAAGAGAAGAGAAGAGGAGAGAAGAGGAGAGGAGAGGAGAGGAGAGAAGAGAAGCACCAGTCTGCTGTTTCCCACACCCAAATAGTAAAGAATACACATTATTTCCTACTGGGCAGGGATTCATATTGGCAGAAAGAATAGTGGGTGGAGAATGGCTTTTTTAATTACTTGTGCAGTCAGCCCCAAACCACTTTGACCTGAATTATTAGGGGTGAGGGAGTGATTATTCTGGAACTGTCTGGAAATAAGTATGAATAAGAGGATATCACGAAGTCACCTGGAGGCCCAGTCTGACTGGTAGGAGGCAGTCAAGGTTTCATTCAGCTCTCATCAGAACTGAAAAATCTCAGAAAGCAAATCCCAGTGGGGGCCCCTCACTGAATACAATTTAACAGTTACTTTCGGGCATCTGCATGTGGGAAGTACTGTAAGGCTCTCAAGGCCTCCTTGGCCTATGAGGTTTAGGTATCGTGGGTGAAACCTGGATTTCCCACAATGTGCCAAAGCCCAAACTCATAATGGAAACTCTAAAAAGCTGGGTACTCACGCCCACCTAACTCTTTGTACCCTCGACAAACTTAATTTGGGTTAAACACAATGAAAATTCAAAAATGACACTGGCCTGGGCTTCTATATATTTACTTAACATTTTAGCAACGCACACAATTTCCTTTCCTAAAGAGGATTAGCATTCTATAAGGTAAAGCTTGTTAACTATAAAAATTGGGTTTACTGTCTGAAGTCTCCTATTCCCATGCAAGGTTTCATCCACTAAACATGGCTAAGTTTCTTGTGAGCTTTACTTCAACCTCAGCTTTTCAAAAATTTCTGATTCAAAATTATTAATCCTAGTGGTTTATGGCCCGCCCTGGTATTTTTCAGTCTTTAGCATGAAATCTTTCATTTAGAAAACTACAAGTGGACATGTCAACCGGGAGCATTACTTAGGAACATGAATTATGAAATGTAATATGAACACAAATGCCTACACTGGTGCTCATTGTACAACTTATAATTATACTAGAAACCTCCAGCTGGATGTGCTTGTAACACCGTGCGGTTGAACTCATTTAAATGCATTGGGAAAGAGTAAGCTGTAGGCTGAGTTCTATTTAGATTAATCTGATCATTAAGATCCGTATTGGG
This sequence comes from Panthera leo, assembly GCF_018350215.1. NCBI lineage: Eukaryota > Metazoa > Chordata > Mammalia > Carnivora > Felidae > Panthera > Panthera leo. The sequence goes on from NC_056683.1 coordinate 145,529,321, forward strand.
TTACAAATCTGAGATAGCAATGAACTGGATAATTTGAGTCTCGGCCACCCCTGCTGGATTTCTTTTTCTTCTTCCTTTGCAGACCTGGCAGTCTCTTGATAAGATCAGCTGTATCCATTAATGGGTAACGCCCAGTCGCCTGTTGGTCCTCGTGTGGGTCCTGGGAGGGCCCTGGCCTCACCTTGGCCTGTGCCTTTCTGTTTTTGTGACTGGTGAAGGCTTTCCCAGAAGTCACCCTTTGAGGATGTTGATGGAGACCACTCTTTACAATTTTTTCTTTAAAATTTATTTATTATTGAGAGACAGAGAGACACAGAGTGTGAGCAGGGGAGGGGTAGAGAGAGGGGGAGACACCGAATCTGAAGTAAGATCCAGGCTCTGAGCTGTCAGCACAGAGCCCAATGCGGGGCTCGAACTCACAAACTGCGAGATCATGACCTGACCTGGGGTCGGTCACTTAACCAACCGAGCCACCCAGGCGCCCCAATGGAGACCACTTCTGACTGGCATGCCCTACGCCATGCCAGTCCAAAGGGCCCCCCGAAAGACCAGAGTTGCTCACTCCAACCCAGCAGGGCACATTGGCCTCCTCACTTAGTAATATTTAGAGGCTTTGACGTTAAGCTGCTCTGGCTTTTCTCAGTGTGTGTCCTTGGGTGTGTATCTCGACTTCTCTTCATCTGTCAAACAAGGACACTGAGGGTTGTCCTGAGGAATATGTACATCATACATAAGAGAGACTGGCTGAGCAGGGACTCTGGAAAGGGTAATTGGCATTATTGTTATTCCATAACACTGTTCATTTTTTTTTTTCCAAGAGTTTGTATTGACAATACTATGCTCCAGGAGCTATGTCAGGTACTGAGGTGACAACCAGGAACATCACAGTCTCCTCCCTCCGAGAGCTTACAGTTTAGTGAGGAAAGAAACAAATATGAAGTTGCCTACTGTTCAGTGAGGTGACTGCTAAGACTGGGGCTTCTGGAACACGCAGGGGAGGGCTCTTAATCCCGCTTTAGGAACTGCTAGCAAACGCCCCCAGAGAAGCTGATGGTGCGAACTTCTGAAGGAGAAGGGGTGTCATATGCAGGGGCCCTGGCGAGGGATTGGAACTAAGCTTTGTGGGCTCTGCAAGCACCTCGATGTGACCCGAGAGCTGAGTTCTCTCGATCCTGCAATGCAGGCTGAACTTCCAAATGGATGTAATATTCACCATTCAGGAACTAGTTTTACGCATTTTCAGAAGATTTAATGAAATTGAACAAGAAAGAAACGGGTGTCCGTGAAGAGAGTAGTGAGCAACTCCGCGGTTCTCCAAAGACGAGAGGGTGGAGCTGGGAAGCCTGGAAGTAGATTTCGAGAAGCCCTGTTTTTCTCCACCGTACGCGCAGTTTTCAATAGTTGCACATTTCCTAGACCTAGCACGGTAACATAGCATGAGAACTAGGCTGAACCAGGACTTTTTTTTTTTAATTTTTTTTTTTAACGTTTATTTATTTTTGAGATAGAGACAGAGCATGAACGGGGGAGGGTCAGAGAGAGGGAGACACAGAATCCAAAACAGGTTCCAGGCTCTGAGCTGTCAGCACAGAGCCCGACGCGGGGCTCGAACTCATGGACCGCGTGATCATGACCTGAGCCGAAGTAGGCCGCCCAACCGACTGAGCCACCCAGGCGCCCCGAACCAGGACTTTTTTTAATGAGGTGGGAGTGACAGCTAATAAATAGAAAGCAGAACTAACAGGTTTAAAAGCTATCAGACCAAATCAAAGAGAAGAAAAGGAGAGGAAAACAAGCCTCTGTGGATAACTTCTGCTAGAACTCAGTTCTATTTATAAATTGGAAATCAGCAGTTTTCCCCAAGGACATGACACCCTTTCTTATTCATAAGACACAATTACCGCTTTAAGAAATCGTCTGCACTGCATTTGATTTTTGGTGGAATTTGATTTCATTATTTGATCTTATTTGTGGGTTTGGGGGCTTGATCAATAGATACTTATCCACACAAGAAAATACAGAAAAGTTACATTGATAAAATTCTGTTGATAACTTTTCTGCCAGGTGATTAAATTCTGGCCTAATGTGCCAAGACGAAACCTCATAATATACATTATGGCATTTGTTTAGTCCAAGAAAACTCACTCATCCAAGAAGTCCACTGATAGCATACTCATTTAATATAATTACCCCATTATGCATAAAATTATGTGTTTAAAGAGAGTTAGGCAACCTGTTTTAATCACTGCAGTAAGTTGTAAATGAAATGAAAAAATCCTGGCTGTGATCTTAAAAGCATTCTGTACCCTGTCTGCTATCACTGAATAAAGGCGAGTTTTTCAGAATGACATCAAAATATTGCAGTTGTTTGTTTGGAAGTAGGAAATATTAGGAACTTTTCATTAAGAGTCATGTAAGTTGATCCATATTGCACGTTACAGACCTGCCTAGATGACCACAAATGAATGACTGTGGAGTGTGTTGTATACAAGCATGGTGGCTTGGGACCACTTCTGATTTGCAGCATTTGCTTTTTGCCAGTTAAGATTTCCATAGACAAGTTTCTTGACTGACCTGCAGTTAAGAGTCACTTTTGTCTTTGACACACACCTCCCTTACATGTGACCTTCAACAAGTTCTCTGATGCCACATATACATGGATGGAGTAAAAGAGAGGGAGGTAAAGAAAAATTATCTGAGCCAAACAACAGAATCATTTTAGAAAATGCTCTTTTCAGGTTAAAAAAGAGAGAGAGGAGAGAAATACAGAGAGCACCAACTGTCTTTTAAGGACCTTGGTGTTGCCCACAGTGCCTTGGTGTAATAGATGCTCGAACGATAGTCATTGGATGGGTGAATGAATTGAGGAAAGCAATGACTTCACATTTTGTAAAAACAGTTTGGTTGAGTATTTGGGGGAAATTCTGTGTGTTGACAAATGAATAGAGAAGAAAGAATATCACTATAGACAACCAAGAGACTATAAATGGATATTTATTCTTTTGCCAAAGTTTTTTTCTTGTCATCAAACTCTATTTGATTTATCAGGTAGGCCTACCCAACAGTGAGTATCTAGCAGTGGAGAGATTTTGCTCTTCTGCAGTGAGAAGTCATAACCTGGAGGTCCGAAGGCTAAGTCCAGCCCTTCAATGTGTTTGATAAGCCCGAGTGATTTTTTTTTTTTTTGAGACAGTTAAAAATGGACAGTTTTCATGTCCAGATCTCTGGCTTCTCTTGTGTACTGCGAAGTCTGACAACACTGAGCCCACCTTCCTGCGTGTCAGTCTGGAGTCAAGCAACACCTTCCTTGTTCTTCTCCATTCCCACCCATTGCTACTGAGTCTGCCATGGTAGTCTCATACCAATTGACCTTAATTAGCCCTGTCAGCATGATTGTCTTTCTTAAAGTAGAGGAATCTTCCTATGAACCAGATTGACTGGATAAGCCACAAGTTGCCAGAAAAATGAGAGAAAGAAAATTTTGTGTGGAAGCGAATAATCATCTTGTTGAAGGATACACAAATAAAATACGTCTGTGGGGAAGGATTAAGACACCACCTGCCTCCGTTCTGCACTTCACTTATATTCATTCTGATAAGCATTTGCATTTTAATTCTTGATTTTCAAATATCAATGATAAAAGGAAAATTGAGTCTGTTGACAGTTCAAGAATGGAATCAGAAATGAATTCTGGAAAAATTCTGGGGAAATATAAATAGCAGGAGACAGAAGAGGAAAGGAAATATTTCTACCTGAAATCTTACTGTTTTCTCTATATTCACTTCTTGATGAATATTGTTTTGTTTCTTAATTCTTCTCTCTCTCTTACTCCCATACTCTTCCCAGAAACTATTTTGTTTATCAAAAGCCACAGGTAGGATGGACTTGTAAGATGAAGTCTAACACCAACTATAGTATAATGATAACACTAGCTGTCATTTATTGTCCTTTTTTCTGCTTGACACTAGATTTAAGGTGTTTTAAATAAATTAGTCATGGGGCGCCTGGGTGGCTCAGTCGGTTAAGCGGCCGACTTCGGCTCAGGTCATGATCTCATGGTCCGTGAGTTCGAGCCCCGCGTCAGGCTCTGTGCTGACAGCTCAGAGCCTGGAGCCTGTTTCGGATTCTGTCTCCCTCTCTCTGACCCTCCCCCGTTCATGCTCTGTCTCTCTCTGTCTCAAAAATAAATAAACATTAAAAAAAAAAATTAAATAAATAAATAAATAAATTAGTCCTAATCCTCATGATAATTATTTAAGATAGCAGTTGCTACCCCTATTTTTACATATGCTGGGACTGAACCTTAGAATGGTTAAATAATTTCCCCCAGCTAATAAAAGCAGACGAAGATTCAAATTAGGTTCACATGACTGCATCGTACGTGCTCTTTCCACTTGGGCTTGCTTAATAGTTGGCTAACCATTCCAACTGGATCATTAACTCATGCTTAAAAAAATAACAACCCCATCAGCCTGTTTCAGAGTTCATTGATCCTGAAGTATAGCTTAGAAAAAAATTCTCTTACTATAATTTAAGCCACGGTTGGTCTTTACTTTTCAACCTAACACATGAAAAGATCTTTAAAATTTCAGAACTTTTGTTGTGTTCTTTTCTAATACATATATAACTATATATAAATTATATTAGTGATACCAAATAGCATAATCAAAATTTTTGTGTATATGTTTGTATTTTCATATATATGCATATATATGTATTTTCATTTTCTGTGTATGGAATTTAAATAGTTTCCTAATGACCATATTTATTTGTTCATTCGTTCATTCACTTAGAGTACAGTATATAGACAGAAGCCTGGGCTGTGAGTCAGCCAACCTTGCATATAAGATCTGGCTCTACCATTTACTACAGTAAGGCCTTGATCAAGTTACTTAATGTACTTCAGGGTTTGTTAAATTTTAAAATGGGACTAACAATGCTAGCTTTATTTGAAAAATAAAACGAGAATATATACAAGGATATGCACGTTATCTATTTCTTCTTGACTGTGCTTTAATAGCTTTCCTCTCTCAAGAAATATGTCCGTTTCAACACCATTGTCATGTTTATTGGCATACAGCTCTTCATATCTCTTATTATATTATTAATATAATAAAGTATATAGAATGTTATAGAAGATGATAGAATAACAATGTGGAGTCAGCAGTGATATCACCACTGTCATTCCTGTAAGTGGTCATTGGTGTCTTTTCTCTTTTTTAGTGCTCTTTTGATTAAAGGCTTATCAATACTATTATCTTCTCAAAGAACCATTTTTGGGTTTCACTGATTTTCCCCATCACTTTCTATTTTCTATTTCATTAATTTCCACTCAAATACTTCTTTTTTCTTTGATATTTTTGAGTATAGTTGACACACTGTGTTATATTAGTTCCAGGTATACAACGTAGTGTTTCAACTTCTCCATACATTATGCTGTGCTCACCATAAGTGTAATGCCATCTGATATCACACAGCACTTTTAAAATTATCATTGACGATATTCTCTATGTTATGCCTTTTATTCTTGTGACTTATTCATTCCATAACTGGAAACCTGTATCTCCCACTACCCTTCACCCATATTGGCTATCCCCCACCCCCTTCCAGCTGGCAGCCATCAATTTGTTCTCTATATTTATGGGTCTGATTCTGATTTTTGTTTGCTTATTCAATTGTTTTGTTTTTTCAGATTTCACATATGAGTAAAATCATGTGGTATTTGTGGTTCTCAGTATGACTTATTTCACTCAAAATAATATCCTTAAGGGGCACCTGGGTGGCTCTGTCAGTTAAGCGTCCAACTCTTGGTTTTGGCTCAGGTCATTATCTCACATTTTGTAAGTCTGAGTCCAACGTTGGGCTCTGTGCTGGCAGTGTGGAGTCTGCTTGGGATTCTCTCTCACTCCCTCTGTCTCCACCCCCGCCCCATTTGTGCTGTCTCTATCTTTCTCAAAATAAATAAATAAATTTGTAAACAAACAACTTAAAAAAATAATACCCTATAAGTCCATCCATGTTGTCACAAATGACAAGATCTCACTCATTTTTATGGCTGAGTAATATTCCATTATATCTATATGTATATATCACATCTTCTTTATCCATGTATCTGTTGATGGACCCTTAGGTTGCTTCCATACCTTGGCTATTGTAAATAATGTTGCAATAAGCATAAAGGTGCATATAATCTTCTCAGATTGGTGTTTTCATTTTCTTTGGGTAAACACCCCATAATAGAATTACTGGATCCTATGGTATTTATATTTTTAATTTTTTAGGAACCTACATACTGTCCTTGATAATGGCGGTATCAATTTACATTTCCACCAATGCAAAAAAAAGGGTTCCTTGTTTTTCCACATCCTCACAAACACTTGTTATATCCTGTCTTTTTATTTTTGTACTTCTGACAGATGTAAGGTGCTATCTCATCATGATATTGATTTGTTCTATCCAAATACCAACAGCATTTTTCACAGAACTAGAACAAAGAGTACTAAAATGTGTGTGGAACCAAAAAAGACCTTGAATAGCCAAAGCAATCTTGAGAAAAAATATCAAAACTGGAGATATCACAGTTCCAGATTTTAAGATATACTACAAAGCTATAGTAATCAAAACAGAATGGTTCTGACACAAAAATAGACACCAAGATCAATGGAACAGAAATAAACCATGCTTCTGTAGTCAATTAGTTTAGGCAAAAGGATACAAGAATATACAATGGGGAAAACACAGTCTCTTCAAAAAATGGTGCTGGGAAAACTGAACAGTTACATGCAAAAGAATGAAACTGGACCACTTTCTAACAACATATACAAAAATAAACTCAAAATGGACTAAAGACCTAAATGTGAAACCTGAAACCATAAAAATCCTAGAAGAGAGCACAGGCAGTAATTTCTCTGACATCTGCTATTTTTCTAGATACGTCTCCTAAGGCAAGGGAAACAAAAACAAAAATAAACTATTAGGACTGCATCAAAATAAAAGGCTTTTGCACAGTGAAAGAAATCATCAACAAAACAAAAAGGCAACCTACTCAATGGGAGAAGATATTTGCAAATAATATATCCAATAGGGATTAATATTAAAATATATAAAGTATTTACATATATAAAGTATATATACAACTTTGTTTCCTTTGTTTTCCTAATGTGGCAGGAAAATATATATACAACTTTGTTTCCTTTGTTTTTCCTACTGTGGTTCACATTTTCTTTCTTTATTTATTTAGTTAGTTATTTTCAATATATGAAGTTTATTGTCAAATTGGTTTCCATGCAACACCCAGTGCTCATCCCAAAAGGTGCCCTCCTCAATACCCATCACCCACCCTCCCCTCCCTCCCACCCCCCATCAACCCTCAGTTTGTTCTCAGTTTTGAACAGTCTCTTATGCTTTGGCTCTCTCCCACTCTAACTTCTTTTTTTTTTTTCTTCCCCTCCCCCATGGGTTTCTGTTAAGTTTCTCAGGATCCACATAAGAGTGAAACCATATGGTATCTGTCTTTCTCTGTATGGCTTATTTCACTTAGCATCACACTCTCCAGTTCCATCCACGTTGCTACAAAAGGCCATATTTCATTCTTTCTCATTGCCACGTAGTACTCCATTGTGTATATAAACCACAATTTCTTTATCCATTCATCAGTTGATGGACATTTAGGCTCTTTCCATAATTTGGCTATTGTTGAAAGTGCTGCTATAAACATTGGGGTACAAGTGCCCTATGCATCAGCACTCCCGTATCCCTTGGGTAAATTCCTAGCAGTGCTATTGCTGGGTCATAGGGTAGGTCTATTTTTAATTTTCTGAGGAACCTCCACACTGTTTTCCAGAGCGGCTGCACCAGTTTGCATTCCCACCAACAGTGCAAGAGGGTTCCCGTTTCTCCACATCCTCTCCGGCATCTACAGTCTCCGTGTGGTTCACATTTTCTATTCTTTCTATAATTTCTTAAGGTAGAAGCTGAGGTCATTAACTTGGGATAGTTCTTTTTTTTTTTTTTTTTTTTTTGTCTAATAGGGACTTTGTTACTATAAAATTCCTTCTAATGTACTGTTTTACTTGCATCCCACAAATTTTTATGTAGTTTATTTTCATTCACTTAAAATACTTCAATGTTTTTCTTTTGATTTGCTCTTTGACACATTAGCTTTGTTTTAATTTCCAAATATTTGGGAATCTTTCCAGATGCTTTCCTGTTACTAATTTCTACCTTAATTCCATGTAGTCATATAGCACACTTTGTATAACTTGAAATCTTTTAAATTTTTTGAGACTTGTTTTATGACTCAGAATGTGGCCTGTTTTGGTAAATGTTCTGTGTGCACATTAAAAACATGTGTGTGCTACCATTTGGACTGCAGTGCTCTATAAATGTCAATTAAGTCGACTGATAATGTCATTTATATCAATTAACTGATAATATTGTCTAGGTTTCTATATCTTTACTGATTTTTTTGTTTTTTTTTGTCTACTTGTTCTGTAGGTTATTGAGAAAATGGATGGAAATCTGTCATTGATGGGAAACCTGGCCACAGGAGAAGTCCTTTTTGTGGCTATTTCCTGTAGCCAGCAGATGGGTATCACTGGGTCTCAGGTGATAAGGCAGGCTAGAGTAGGTGGGTCGCCCAAGGAATGGGAAGGAGTGGCTCCACATGCCATAGTTGGTCTACATCGCATCCACCTTCATGAACATCTTTTCCAGTGTGATTTGAGAATGTTCTTTTAATAAACGTCTTTGTTAAAAAAAAAAAAAAAAGCTACACAAACGAAAACAAAACCATAGTTTTGGCTTTCTCTGATTCTTCCTGCAATTTTATCAGCTTTTGCTTCAGGTTTGTTGACGCTCTGTTGTTGGGTGCATAAATGTTTAGGATTGTTCTATCCTCTTGATAAATTAACCCCTTTATCAGTAGGTAATCACCTTCTTTATCCCTGGTAGATTTCTGTGCTCTAAAAGCTACTCTGTTAGTATTAATATAGCCACTGCTGCTTTCTTTGGATTAATGTTAGAGTTGTTTATCTTTTTCCATCTTTTTTACTTTCAACATAAGACAATATTTAAAGTATGTGTTTTGGAGGCTGCATATAATTTTTTAAAATTCTTTTTATTTTAAATCTAGTATAGTGAACATATAGTATTATAATAGTTTCAAGTGTGCACTATAGTGATTCAACAGTTCTATACATTCCTCAGTGCTCATCATGATGAATGTGCTCTTAATCCCCTTCACCTATTCTTTACCCAGCCCCCCACCCACTTGCCCTCTGGTAACCATCAGTGTGTTCTCTGTAGTTAAGAGTCTGTTTCCTTCTTTTTAATGTTTATTTATTATTTTGAGAGAGAGAGAGAGAGTGGGAGAGAGTGGGAGAAGGGCAGAGAGAGAGAGGAAGAGAGAATCCCAATTCAGGACTTGAACTCACGAACCCTATGATCATAAGCTGAGCCAAAATCAAGAGTTGGACACTCAACCAACTGACTCACCCAGGCGCCCCAAGAGTCTGTTTCTTGATTTATCTATGTCTCTCTCTCTTTTATTTCCCTTTGTTTGTTTGTTTGTTTGTTTTGCTTCTTAAATTCTATGTATGAGTGAAATCATATGGTATTTGTCTTTCTCTGGCTGACTTATTTCACTTAGCATTATACTCTCTAGCTCTATGCATGTTGTTGCAAATGCCAAGAGTGCATTCTTTTTTATGGGTGACTAATTTATCCATTCATCTATTGATGGACACTTCGGCTGCTTTCATGATTTGGCCATTGTAAATAATGCTGCAATGAACATACGGATGCACGTATCCACTTGAATTAGTGTTTTTGTATTTTGAGGGTAAATAACCAGTAGTGTGATTACTGTATAGTTCTATTTTTTAACTTTTTGAGGAGCCTCTATACTATTTTCCACAGTGGCTGCACCAGTTTTCATTCCCACCAACAGTGCATGAGGGTTCCTGTTTCTCCACACCCTAACCGACACCTATTGTTTCTTGTTTTTGATTTTAGATGCTGCATATAGTTTTGCCTTAATTTTCTATAATCTGATAAGTTATGACTCTTAATTTAACTTAATTTCCTTTCCATGATTGTGATATGGTTGTTTTTGAATTTATCAACTTGCTATTCGAATTTTTATTTGCCCCATCTGTCCCTTGTTCCATTTTTTCTCTTTTAAAAAAAAAAATCCTACTGGGGTAAGTATTTTTTATAATTTCGTTTAATCTTATTTATTAGCTCTGAATTTTTGCTGTTTTATATTAGTGGTTGCCATAAAGTTTATAGTATCTATTTTAAGTTGTCACACTAAAACTTCAGAAGATATTATACCACTTATTACATAGCTTGAGACCATCACAACAGTATTCTGCCACTTCTGTCCTCCTGAGCTTTGTGCTATATTGTACCTCTTACTTCTCCGTGTTAGGAACCTCACAACACATTGTTATTACCTTTTATCTTTTATCATTGTCTTTTACCAAGATAAAATGATGGGGAAAACTTAATCAAACGGTTACCATTTCTGATGCTCTTCTAGCCTTTGCAATAACCACAGGTTTTTATCATTTTCTCTCTGCTTGAATGCCTTGCTTCAAAATTTTGTCAAGTACAATTTTGCTGGTTTGAATTTTTTGTGTCTGAAACAGTATAGTGTGGTGCTTTTTCCTGTTCACTTTGGAAAGATATTTTTGATGAGTGAAGATATCTTGTTTTACACTCAACGCATCTTGTATTCTCTGGCTGCTTTTAAGATTCTGTCTTTATCAGCAGTTTTAAACAATTTGATTATGATACGCCTCTGTGGTTGGTCTTCACGTTTCCTGTGAGGCTTCTTCGACCTGTGGGTTATAGTTTTCATCAAATTTGGAAAATTTCAGCCATTGTTCCTTCTTCAGTCCCCCTTGCCCTTGGTCTTTGGAGACTCCACTTGTACTGTGTCACGCTGCTTAGACTTGTCCCATAGCTCACTGATGCTCCATTTTCTCAGTCCTGTTTTCTTTGGATACTTTCTGTTCCTATGTCTTGAAGCACATCAGCCCTTTTTTCTGCAATGTCTATTCTGCCATTAATTGCTTCCACTCTCTTTTTCATCTCAGACGTGCTGTTTTGTAGCTCTGGACCCTAATTTGGATTTTTTTTTAAATGTCTTCCACATTTCTACCTAAGATGTCCAGTCTGTCTTATTGTTTCCTGGATGTATAAATTGTATTTATAATAACTACTTTAATATCCATGTCCACTAATTCTATCATCCGTGTAGTTTCTGAGTAAGTTTCCATTGATTGGTTTTTCTTTTCATCACGGGTCTTAGTTTCCAGCTTATCTGTATATCTGCTATATAAAAATGTGAATTTAGCTTGCTGGGTAATAGGTACTTTTGGATTCCTATAAATGTGTTACAGCTTATTTGGAAAATGGTCAAGTTGCCCGAAAGCAGTTTGGTCCTTTGTTTTGATGCTTTGCCAGGTAGAATGAGGGCAGCATCTCACGGAGGGCTGATTTCACCCTGCTGTTGAGCCAGGCCCTTCTGAGGACTCTACCGAGCGACCCATCATTTACGGGGTTTTCCACTCGGGCTGGTGCAACAGGCAGTATTCCCCGCCACAAGTTCCCCCCGGGCGTGTGCTTGCTAAGGCTCGCAGATGCTCCTTTCTCTAGCCTCAGGTTGCTTCTCACACTCACAGAGTGACCAGAACTCAGCTGACTGTCCTGGAGGACCGGCTGCCCGCCTCCAGAGCTCTGTTCCTTGCGGCTCTGTTCTCCCTGGGACTCTGTCCCTGGAACTGTCTCGGGCTCCCTGGACTCCTGCTCTGCCTCGAAGGGAGAACACTGTCTTTGCTCCTTTGACTGCAGACTTTCCCCAGGGCATTGAGCAGGGGCAGTTAAAGTCTTATCTCATTCATATCCTTTCTCTCAGAGGTCCTCATTACCTGATGTCTGGTGTCTTGAGAACCATTGTTTCATGTATTTTCCTATGTATGTCATTTTTATATATTCTACTTTTTCATATTTTTTTAGTTGTTTCAGGCATGAAGGTTAATCAGGTCCCTCTTTCACCATCTTGGTCAGACCTGGAAGTCGCTGAGCCCCAGATTGGACCAGACTTCCTAGGTTCACTAAGCTCAAGCAGAAAGCAGCCGTCCCACTGTGCAGCCAGGAGTCTTGGTCCCAAGTCACAGAAGAGCCGCATCCTAGCCACGCAGCTGGATGCCTGTGATAAACTGGTCTCTATTTAAATCCCCTCTCTCAAAACTTCCAAAATCTTAACTCTCTAAACCACAGGGGCACTGCTTATGATACTCTTTATTGGTTTTGTTCAGTGGTTACAGCCTCCAGAAGCACATCAGAGAAAATAAGGGGACTTTGCTAAACCTGAATCTCCTGCACTTCCTTCGGTGTTCCTTTGTCCGTGTAGGTCCTAAGACTTTCCATAGCTTACCTCCAACACATACACAATCTTGCACACGATGACGGTGCTTGGTTCTTCAAAGATGGGTCACCAGAGTACTTCTGTGAGCAACTTTCTCGGGACTTATTTTCTTTTTTTTTTTTTTTAATTTTTTTAACGTTTATTTATTTTTGAGACAGAGAGAGACAGAGCATGAACAGGGGAGGGTCAGAGAGAGGAAGACACAGAATCTGAAACAGGCTGCAGGCTCTGAGCAGTCAGCACAGAGCCCGACGCGGGGCTCGAACTCACAGGCCGTGAGATCATGACCTGAGCTGAAGTCGGACGCTTAACCGACCAAGCCACCCAGGCGCCCCTCGGGACTTATTTTCTATCCACATGTCTTCTGAAATAAAAGCCAACACAACAATATTTCTATGGCAAAATCACAGCATATCAACTCCGGGTCTCATAGGCCAGGCTTTCATTCAAATCCATGTATGACCTTGTGACTAGCTTTAGTTTGTAGGTTGTCTACACCACTGGAGAGAAAAGAGGGTCATTTGTAGAACATCATTTCATTTGATCTCTCCCTTCTTCCACATGGAGTGGCGCACAGAATAATAGGTGGACAAAAGATAGTTTGTTTCCTGTTTTAACAAAATTTGACCAAAACTCAACCAAACCCAAGTCCAAAGAGTTTCTAGGAGATTCTGAGACCCATTTGTGCCGAGTGGCGGCTCAGCACCTCACACAACAAGGGGCCACACATCCCTTCCCTTCACTGGGGAGATGCCCAGGTTCTGAGCTACCCCAGGGAAGAGGTCTGGGCTGGGAAACGTGCAAGAAGCTTCTAACCTGCTAAGCATCCATATGTGTCAAGGCCAGATGGTAACTGTTAACCCTGACTGTGAGCGAGGCATGGAACTACTTGCCTCCGGAGGCAAACTTCAAATTAGCTTTAGCTCTTTTATTAACTAGTGGTTCAGCCTTGAGCAAAGCACTTTACCCAGACCTGTTTCTGTTTCTTTATCTGTTAGTAAAGAAAAGGCCATGACAAGTTGATTTCTATGAATCTTTCCAGCTCCAGAAGTCTTTGATGCTTATTTTTGTTTAGCTACTGGACAAAATAACTATGAGAGAGAGTAGAATACGGTGTTTCATTCAGAAATTCTGTGAAGCAGAAGTCTAAAAAGGGTGCGGGCAGACCTACCTGGTGCGTCCTTGTGATGACAACAAGCTCTAAATAATGACAAAATCTAAGTCATGAACTTAGTTCTTCTCATATTATGGCGGCTCACTCATTTAGGAAACATTTTATCCTTTGAGATATTTGTATCATGTGACCATAAAAAAGAAATCAGTGGCAGAGATAGGAATAAAGTCCTAAGATATTTCAAAGTCCTTTGTGCTGTATGAACTTATCATTTTATATATTGTTCTATAAAATAAAATTATGCCACGTTAAAGGAAAATGAACTCAGCACTGAAAATGTAAAACTTTCCATCACTGAAATTTATCTTATTAGAATCTCCAATTTAACTTTGCATTAATGTGACTCATTGCATTTAATGATTTCAATAACAGTAAAGACAATAGTCCTCAGAAATCGTTTAGATCTTCTTCCTCTGGTCTTTAGAAAAAGATTTTGCTTTTCCTGTGTGGATCATCTCCAGAATTCTTCATTTAAGCATGATTTCTTTGATAATCCAAATTATGGGAATTATTAGCACAGCTAGCCGCCTGCCTTCTTCAGATATGAGTGGCACGCCAATTGCACACTCCATCAGTGATTAGCAGACTGCAGTGGAGGCTTTCACACCTTTGGAAGCTGTGCAGAATCTTACACAGGTGACGCTAGGGCTAAGCCATTCCTGGCGATGGAATTTTAAACTTACACATAAAAAGCTGCAGAAAAACTTTAAGTGTAAGTTTTATTGTTATTGTAAAATTTCTTCTTTGTGAGATGTGTTCCTTTTCACATATTAATGGATTACCATTTAAAAAAAGAGTTGGGGGGGGGCACCTGGGTGGCTCAGTGGGTTGAGTGTCCCACTCTTGGTATCGGCTCAGGTCATGATTTCACAGTTCGTGGGTTCGAGCCCTACATCGGGCTCTGCACTGACAGCACAGAGCCTACTTGAGATTCTCTCTCTCCCTCTCTGCCCCTCCCCTGTTTGTGCTCTCTGTCTCCCTCCCTCTCTCTCTTTCTCTCTCAAAATAAACAAATAAATTTAAAAAGAAAAGAAAGGTTCAATTAGTAAACATAATTGAAAGTTATAAATTCTTTGTTTCAGTGACACAAAACATGCTAATATTGAAGTAAAATGAGATACTCATCTTTAGGTTTGTGCTATTTACATAGCTGGACTTGTGTTGGTAGAAAACACAGAAATGCTCACATTGAAAACAAATAAAAACTGATAACGAAACTTTGTAGTCTTATCAGTGTTTTTGGATTCAAGGTCATTTTGGAGATCTAAGCTTTCAATAACATTTTGTCTAGTAAAGAAAAAAAATTTTTTGATTCCCTTACCAATATGCTATAAAACAGAGCTCATAGACTAAAAACCAAAGGATATAGGATCCACTATAACCAAATGTGTTTTGCTATACTAGATGATACCAACTGTTATTTTTTTTCAGAGATAATAAAGCAAAATACTAGATTCTGATGTGTCTGGTGCTTTACTAAAGCAAAACCCATTATTTGTGGTTTTTTGTGTTATTCCCTCTGAAGCAGCAGGAAGAACTGAAGAGGTCATGCTGATGACTTTTATTTAGCATGCTTACATGTGGATGATCCCTCCTTTGACTCGCTGGGAGGAAAACAGACCTAAATGCACGCCCCTCCCCAGCCCCCGTATCAGATACCCAACACCTATCAGCACGGTCCCTCCTCCTCCGGGAAACCTGTCCTTCCCAACTGGCCTCATGTACCTCCCCACTGCTCTTTTGTAGCCCAGGCACATATTTGTGGTATCTTTCTTTAGACAAGCAATCATATCTTCTCCCTCATGACATCCTTTCAGTGTTTGTTAGATGAGTCTTGTTGTGGGTATTTTTCTCTGCTTATGTCTCGTCTTTAAAGTTCAGGCCTCTGTGTTCTGAATCCTGAATAAATTGTGAACTCATTCGTCCAACAATAAGCAGCTACAAGGTCTCAGGCTCTGTTATAGGCAGGAGGACGGCCCAGTAAATGATACATGATACGGATACACCAGCTTACTCTGCTGAGCTCACATTCTAAACGCATGAGACAGGAAATGAACAGTAACATCAGTAAGTATGTGATGGTGCGTTAGGAGGTGTCCCACACAGCCACTTTCCAGGGGAGGACAGTGTGGAGCTGTGTGAAAGGGGTCAGAGGCGCAGTAGGCACGGGTAGTGTGGAGTGGCTCGACGAGGCGAGGCCGCAGTGACCGTGGAAGGGGTCTGCCCAGCAGATGCACGGCCTGGAGGAGCAGAGGGAACTACACTAAGGCCGCTCTCGGGTGGAAAAT
The DNA here is from genome assembly GCF_018350215.1 of Panthera leo. Taxonomy (NCBI): domain Eukaryota; kingdom Metazoa; phylum Chordata; class Mammalia; order Carnivora; family Felidae; genus Panthera; species Panthera leo. The sequence goes on from NC_056683.1 coordinate 145,545,219, forward strand.
GGAGAAGCTGTGCCAGGTGTGAGCAGAGTATTGATCCCAAATTTGCCAGTCAGGGAATTTACCTCACCTCCCCCAAGGACGAGTGGGTAAGGGGCAGAGCAAGTAAGAAAGGGGCCAGGGAAGGGGCACTTGCCTACCACGTGGAAGAAATGCAGGAATGGGGACATTCTCCTCCCCACACTGTTCCCAGCCTTCCCCATCAGGTTTACACAGCAGCCTGTGATCACCCAGAGGTGTGGCCCCTGCCTCAGGGAGAGGTTCAGCAGTCCACGTGGACAGTCGACACACTGAGCCTGGCAGTGCACTTCTGCAGCCTGGATTCCGGAGGTTGGTCATGATGCCCAAAACCTACAGAGGCCCTGACAGCCCCACACAGCCTTACCAAAGCCCAGTATCCCCACTAGGTCCACTGTTCCGCCATGATACACGAGTATGGATTGTGAAATATGAACATGCTTCCAAACTACCCTCAATAGCCACTACCCCAAGCTCTCCTGCCCCCATCCCAGTTATCCCTGCACTGCCCTGGTCCTTGCTGAGATCCCCTGAATGCTACGGGGATCCCTCCAGCAACGGAGGGGTGAGAGCCCTGCCCAACGGGGTTCCCAGGACACAACCACGCTGGACATCTGAGCCCTTGTTGTGCAGATCGTTAAATATAACTGTGGCCTCTGGGCCCCACCCTCCTACCAAGGCCCCAGAAAGTGCCCACGCTTCCACAGAAAGGTCACTGTGCAGGGACAACCGAGCTACCCAGTTAATCCTGCCCGGTTTGACCAATAGAACCAATCACTCCCATCACCTCTGGGGCAGAGCGATTATGGAGGAGGGTTGTCACATGGAAGGGAATGCTAAGAGAAGCAGAAAAGAGTTCCATCCAGACATCCACAAGTAGATGTCAGTGTCCTGAGGACGAGAAGCAAACCTCGACTTCTTGGTGTATACACACTTAATATTTGCTATCCCAATTAACATAGTGTGCCCCTTTCATCTTAATCCTAGGAGCCAAAGGAATTTAGTCAATACGTTTTCCCCATCGTCAAAATAGACTTATGGATGCCTTTGTTGTCTATAACATTTCAAGTTCAGTCAGGTGGAACACTGCGTCTGCAAGGCTAGAAAAAGTCAAGTCTTGCTTTTTACTGCTCAATAAGAACTAATGACATCCTGAACTAAATAGATTTGGGAAAGGGACCTGTACTGCCAAGATTAACACATAAGGAGGAGTGCAGAGAGCAAAGCTGGCAGGAAAGTCAGAAATTCAATATTGACATTGACCAATAATGTATCCATAAATGTATACATTATTTTAAAGAGCGAATCGGAACCTGCTTCAATGCAGGTGTTTCACACCAGGGTTGTCAGAGGGCTTAGCCCTACATAATGTGCTTTCTCGCCGTCTACTTGACTGGCTCTGTGCTCACATCTCCAGGGGCCGCTGTCGCAGACCCCAATGTGCATCTTCTCTGAAAGCTGTGTGGTGCTGTGCACTGTTCAGAGCCTTAACATGCAGGAAGAAAGGGCTGAAAGGTTTTGATAATCAACCTGTAGTTACGTAACTGCTCATCCATTTCCCTGACAAAAGTGTAAGCACCTGAATGCACACGCATTCTCTTATTTACCTTTGCACACTTTTGAATACACAGCACAATGCCATGTATATAGCAGGTGCTCCATAAATGTTCGTTTTGTGAACCAAAGGGTCTGTTTAAATCTCTACAAAGGGTCTGGTTTAGGGTCTGTTTAAATCTCTACACTTACTCTTCCAGCATAGCAGCCAATGTGTTTGTACAAAGGCACATGGGCAGGCATGGCTGAGTAGGCTAGTGCAACGTATAACCCACGCCAGACCTTGCAGACTTTGTATGAAAGGGTCGAAAAGCATTACTTTAACTCCTAGACAGAGCATGGAAATGGTAGCATTTTGTACATGTTGAGTGAAATAAAAATATATTAATAATATTAATTTTACTTGGGTTTTTTGACCTTTTAATTGGACTATGAGAAAACGTTAAGTTAGGCATGCGGTTTGCTTTCATGACTCACATTAGATTGTTTGGACAATGCCCCTTTAAACAAAAACGTGGACAGTGATACGGGCTGAAGTTAATCTCCTGCTGTGGCCATAACAGGCGTAAGCACTAGGACCATGGAGCTCACAAGCTTTGCCGTCATTGGAACGGAACAGGCATAACACTCTCACTGTGACATACAAAGAACACGTGCTCAGCAATGACAGCAGTGATTAAGGACTGCGGGAGTGGTTCTCACGCGGCCTCCTGCTGCCCTCAGGCGTGAATTGCCTTCTGTGGGTGCCCATGGGCTTCCCTTTCCAAAGCCATATTTAGACAAGTATGCTTTGAAGGCCCTTCTCAGAGTGAGCTGACATCAGGCGGCAGAGGAGCTCAGAGTTTCAGCAGCTGTCTGTGCACACGTGAATATTCGACTCTAGAAGAAACACCTGAGCATGCGCACAAGTGTATTTGGGGGCTTCACTGGGATCAAAAGTCCGCCACCCCTGTTTGCACTATTTGAAAATATATTCAAATCAAGGCAATGTATTTTCAGTATTCATGCTTAAATAATTACGTATAAAATGGAAAATACTCTTTAGGATAAAAAAAAATGTTTTACCTAATGAAATTGAAGAATTAGAAAATTGCTTTAAAATTAACTTTTTTTTTTTCTTTGACTTACTCAAATCTTTGACTTTGGATCAAATTAAAATAATAATAGCATACCTGATTTAAAAAGTCATTAGGTGAGGGGCACCTCAAACGCGTGGGTTTAAGCCCCGTGTTGGGCTTTGTGCTGACAGCTCAGAGCCTGGAGCCTGCTTCGGATTCTGTGTCTTCCTCTCTCTCTGCACCCCACCCCCTTAAATATTAAAAAAAAAAAAAAAAGTCATTAAGTTAAGTGATAATATTATGTGGGTAATTTTTCCACCTTTTGTCACAGTCTCTGTTAAATTTTATAATATACACCATATAGGAGCATCTTTGTTATAACTGTATGATATTCTGAAAACCAATACCTCACTCAAATAATATCCAGTAGGCATTTCTTTAATAAACTCTTTATTTTCAGTTATCACAATTGGTTATATTGTTGAAAATATTTTTAAACTTTAGGTATTATTTACCAATAAAGCCTTTATCTTTTTGTAGATAAATTATTTAGTTATCTTTTATGTTGCAAGAAATGCAATGCAGTATCAGCTTTTCTAAACTTGACTCTAAACTGATAAAACCCCTTAACAACAGCTGCACATCATAAAATAAGCCAATAATCTCTGGATAGTATCCTAATTACTAAGAATTACAATGCCATATTTCCCAGGCTTGTACACCACACATAAAAAGTGAAATCATCTTCCAATATAGAAAATCTATACTGTAGTATTTTAATAATGTTATCTTCAATGTAGTTGAATGATTGACAATTACATTATGATTGTTATTTAAGTCATTGCAACTTTGAAACAATGTTTTCAAAAAAGTACATATTTTATAAAGAGATAGAAGAAATGGCAAAAAGAAACAAAAAGATAGATTTTTGCATTTACCCAGATATACACCGTTTCCAATGTTCATCATTCTTTTCCAAAGTTCCAGGTTTCCCACCTGATGTCTTTTTAATCATCTTGAAAAATGTCCTCGTCCCTTACTATGTCTTGTAATATAGATCTGCCGCTTCTAGTTTTCTATCTGAAAATGTCTTTTTACCTTTCCTTTTTCATTGTTGTTTTGCAGTTTTATTGAGAAATAATTGGCATACATCACTGCATAAGTTTAATGTAGAGCATGATGGTTTGTATTACATGTATTTACAATTATTGCCACAGTGGATTCAGCTAACATTCATCTTCTCATATAGATATAATAAAAGAAAAGAAAGAAGAAAACAATAAAGAAAAAATGTTCTCCTTGTGATGACAACTCTTTGGATTTACTATTAATAACTTTCCCATATTTCCATATATATGTGCGTGTATGTATGTATGTATGTATATATATATACATACACACACACAACAGTGTTAGCCATAGACATCCTGTTGCACATTACATCCTTAGTACTTAATTATCTTATAATTAGAAGTTTGTACTTTTGACCTCCTTTCTTTAATTTCCCCTCCCCCCACCCTCTGCCTTTGGTAACCACAAGTCTGATCTCTCTCTCTCTCTCATTCTTGTGAAATCTCTTTGATTTCACATATAAGTGAGATCATACAGTATTTGTCTTTCTCTGTGTGACTTATTTCACTTAACATAATGTCTTCAAGGTTTATCCATGTTGTCACAAATATAAGATTTCCTTTTTTTTACAGCTGAATATTATTCCACTGTATATACATGGAATATATATATATATATATATATATATGTATATATATATATAGCTATTGCATTGTATATTCATATTGTATACATCTGTGTGTATATATACATAATCTTTATCCATTTATCCATCAGTGAACAGTCAGGTTGTTTCTATGTTTTGGCTATTATAAATAATGCTGCAATGAATGTGGGGTACAGATATCTTATTAAGTTAGTGTTTTTATTACCTTTAGATATATTTCCGGGAGGGGAATTGTCGGATCATATGGTAGTCCTGTTTTAATTTTTTGAGGTTCTCATACTGTTTTCCACAGTGGCCACTCCAATTTACCTGCCTATCTATGGTGCACAAAAGCCTTTTCTCCACATCCTCACCAGCATTTATCTCTCATCTTTATTTATTTTTGAGAAACAGAGTGAGACAAAACGTGAGTGAGGGAGGGGCAGAGAGAGAAAGAGACACAGAATCCGAAGCAGGCTCCAGGCTCCAAGCTGTAAGCGCAAAGTCCAACACGGGGCTCGAACCCACGAGCTGTGAGATCATGACCTGAGCTGAAGTCGGACGCTCAACCGACTGAGCCACCCAGGCACCCCTATCTCTTACCTTCTTGATGACGGCCTTGCTAACAGGTGTGAGGTGATACTCCATGTGTTTTTAATTTGCATTTCTTCAATGACTGTTGATGTTGGGTATCTTTGCATGTATCTATTGGCCTTTCCTATATCTTTTTTGGAGAAATATCTATTCAGGTCCTTCACCCATTTTTTTAATTGGGTTATTTGGGATTGTTGCTATTTAGTCATATGAGATCTCTATATGTTTTAAATATCACTTTACTTATGCTTTGAAAATATTTTTGTTCCATTCTTTAGGTTGTCCTTTCACATTTTTTATTGTTTCTTTTGCTATGAAGAAGCATTTTGTTTGTTGTAGTCCTACTTGTTTATTTTTTATTTTGTTGCTTGTGCTACAGTTGTCATGTCCAGACATCATTATAAAGACCTATGGTAAGGAGTTTTGATGCTATGTTTTCTCCTAGAAGTTTGATGGCCTCAGGTGTCACATTTAAGTCTATTTTTTTTTTAACATTTAAGTCATTAATTCATTTCAACTTAATTTTGTCAAGTATAAATTATAGGTCCAGTTCGGTTTTTTTACATGCAAATATCCAGTTATCCCAGAACCATTTATTGAAGAGACTGTCTTTTCCTCATTGAGTATTCTTGTGTCCCTTGCCAAATACTAGTTGATCATATATGTTTGGGTTTAGTTATGGGCTCTTGATTCTGTCCTATTGGTCTATTTGGTTTTATGCCAGCAATATACTGTTTTGACGACTATCGCTTTATATTGTAGCTTGAAATCAGGAAGTGTGATGCCTCCTGCCTTGTTCTTTCTCAGGACTTCTTTGGCTACTCAGTCTCTTATGGTTCTGTATACATTTTAGTGTTTTTTTCTACTTCTGTAAAAAATTCCATTGGAATCTTATAGGGATTGCACTGAATCTATAGATGGCTTTTGGCAATCTTGGCATTTTAACAATATTAATTGTTCTAATGCACGAACATGGGGCCCCTTTTCATATATTTGTGTCTCTTCTTCAATTTCGTTCATCATTGTCGTGTAGATTTCAGCAAAGAGACATTTCTTCTCCTTAGTTAAATGTATTCTTAAATATTTTATTGTTTTTGATGCTATTACAAATGAAATTGGTCTCTTTTTTTCTTATTCAGAAATGTTACTGTATCGAAACACTACTGATTTTTGTACGTTAATTTTGTATCCTACAACTTTACTGAATTTATTGATTAGATCTAATAGTTTTTGAGTCTTTAGGATTTTCTATATATATAAAATTGTGTCATTTGCGAAGAGAGACCATTTTATTTCTTTGTTTTAAATTCTGATACCTTTTACTTCTTTCTTGCCTAATTGCTGAAACTTGGACTTCCAATATCATGTTGAATAGGTGTGGTGAGAGTAGTAGGCACCTTTGTCTTGTTCCTAATATTACAGGAAATCATTTCATTCTTTCACAATTGGGTATGATGTGAGCCGTGGGCATGTCTTATATGCTCTTTATTCAGGTGTGTTCCTTCTATGCCTAATTTGTTGAGTTTTTATCGTGAATGGACCTTGAATTTTGTGCAATTTTTTTGCATTGCTGAGATAATCAGATGTTTATTTTCTTTTGTTCTATTAATAAAATTTATCACATTGATTGATTTATGTTGAATCATCCTTGCATCCCAGGGATAAATCCCATTTGATCATGGGGAATGGTCCTCTTAATTCAGTTTGCTAGTGTTTTGCTGAGCCTTTTTGCATCTTTATTCATTAGCAATATTGGCCTGTAGTTTTGACTCCTAGTAGTATCCTTTTCTGGTTTGGGTATTAGGATAATCCTGGCTTGATAAAATCAGTTTGGGAGTGTTCCCTCCTCTTTGATTCTTTTGGAAAGTTTTCAAAAGAATTGGTGTTAATTATTCCTTAAATGTCTAGTAAAATTCACCAATTAAGCCATCCAGTTCTGGGCTTTTCTTTGTTGAGAGAGTTTTGATTACTGATAAAATCTTACTAATAACTGCTCTATTCAGATTTTCTATTTCTTCTTGATTCAGTCTTAGTAAGTTGTATGTTTCTACAAATTTTTCCATTTCTTCTCCCTTGTTGGGTTTGTTGGCACATAGTTGTTCACAGTAGCCTCTTATGATCCTTTGAATTTTTGTGGTATCAGTTACAATGTTTCCTTTTTCAGTTGTAACTTGATTAATCTGGGTCCTTTATCTTTTTTCCTTGGTTAGTCTAGTTAAGTGTTTGTCAATTTTGTTTATTTTGAAAAAGAACCAGCTCTTAGTTTGGCTAATCTTTTCTATTGTGTTTTTGTTCTCTATTTCACTTATTTCTGTTCTAATCTTTATTTCCTTTCTTTTGCTAACTTTGGGCTCAGTTCCTTTTTTTCTAGGTTCTTAAGATGTAGAGTTAAGCTACTTGCTTGAGGCCCTTCTTGCTTCTTGATGTAGGCATTTATTGCTACGAACTTCCCACTTAAAACTGCTTTTGCTGCATCCTGTAAGTTCTAGTATGTTGTATTTCCATTTTCATTTGTCTCAGGAAACTTAATTTCCCTTTCGATTTCTTCTTCAATCCATTGGTTGTTCAGTAGAGTGTTGCTTAATTTCCACATGTTTGATTTCAGTCTTCTTGAATTTGCTAACTCTCATTTTGTGGCCTAATACATGGTCTATACTAGAAAATATTCTATGTGACCTTGGGAAGAATGTGTATTCTGTTGTTAGAATGTTCTGTATATGTCTCCTATGGCCATTTGGTATATAGTGTTGTTCAAATCCACTATTTCCTTGCTGATTCTCTGTATGATCTTTCCATTGTCCAGAGTATGCAATTATTATTGTATTACTGTCTATTTCTCCTTTTGGATCTGTTAGTTTTTGCTGTATATATTTAGGTGCTCTGATGCTGAGTGCATAAAGATTTACAATTGTTTATCATCTTGATATATTGACCCCTTTATCATTATATAAGAATGACCTTCTTTGTCTCTTTTTAGCATATTTATTTTAAATTCTATGAGGCGCCTGGGTGGCTCAGTCGGTTGAGCGTCCAACCTTGGCTCAGGTCATGATCTCACGGTCTGTGAGTTCGAGCACCGCATCAGGCTCTGTGCTGACAGCTCAGAGCCTGGAGCCTGCTTCAGATTCTGTGTTTCCCTCTCCCTGCCCCTCCCCCGTTCATGCTCGGTCTCTGTCTCAAAAATAAATAAACATTAAAAAAAATTAGAAAAAAAATAAATTCTATTTTGTCTGATGTAAGTATGTTTCCACCTGCTTTTTTTTTTCTTTCTTTTTTTGGTTACCATTTGCTTGAAATGTCTTTCCTCATCCGTTCAGTCTCATTTATGAGTATCTGTAAGGCTAAAGTGAGTCTTCTGTAAGCAGCATATTATTGGTTGTTGTTATTGTTGTTTTTAATCCATTCAGCCATTCTATGTCTTTTGATAGAACAATTTAATCCATTCATATTTAATTATTGGTAGATAAGCACTTACTATTGCCATTTTGTTAATTGTTTTCTGGTTGTTCTGTAGATCCAGTATTCCTTGTCCTCTCTCTCTCTCTCTCTCTAATGTCTTTTGGTATCAGTATGCTTTGGCTTCTTTATTATATTCTTTTCTGTAATTATTACAAGATTTTTTTCTCATGGTTACCATGAAATTACATAAATTATCTTAAACCTGTAACACTCTATTTAATTCTATTAACTAGAATTCACATACTTTGCACTTTTACTTCTCTCTCTCACATTTTAGGTTATTGTTAACAGTCTCTGATTATTTATATTGTGTAACTAATTACAGATTATTGTATGTATAGTTATTTTTGCTATAATCATTTTTTTAAACTTTTAAACTCAATTTGTGAGTTATGTACTACTATTGCCATACTGCAGAATCTAACTATGACTGTATTTACCATTACCAGTGAGATTTATTCTACCTTTATGCACCTTGTATAAGCTGGTCTGGTGGTAATGAACTGCCTTAGTTTGTGTTTGTTTGGGAAAGTTTTTACCCCTCCTTCATTTCTGAAGGACAGCCTCACTGGCTATAGAATTCTTGGTTGATAGATTTCCTCTCAACCTTTTGAATATGTCATCCCTTTCTCTCCTGGCCTGAAAAAATTTTCTATCAAAAAATACACCAGTAATCTTATGGGATTTCCTTTGTTTATAACTTGTGTCTTTTCTCTTGCTGCTTTCAAAATTCTTTCTTTGTCTTTGACTTTTGACAGTTTAATTAAAATGTGTCTCAGTGTAGCCCTATTCAGATTCAACCTATTTGGAGTCCTTTGTGCCTCCTGGATCTGGATGTCCATTTTCTCCCCCAGGTTCAAGAAGTTTTCAGCCATTATTGCTTTAATATGTATTTTCTGTCCCCTTCCCTTTCTCTACTACAATTCCCACAGTGCAAATATTGTTTCTCTTCATTGCGTCCTATAATCATTGTAGACTTTCTTCACTGTTTTTTTCTTTCTTTTTTGCTCCTCTGATTGAGTAATTTCCAACGTCTTATACTCTGTGTTGCTGATCCTTCTGCATGGTTGAGTCCTCTTTTGAAAGCCTCTATGGATTCTTCAAATTAACCTTTCAACTCTAGAATTTCTGTTTGTTTGTTTTTTGATGGTTGATATTTCCTTATTTTGTCCATCCATTGTTTTCTTGATTTCTTTTAGTTGTCTGTGCTTTTTTTTTGTAGTGCACTAAACCTCCTTAAGAGAATTATTCTGAGTTCTTTGATAGTTCATGGATCTCCACTTCTTTAGGGTCACTTATTGGAGCTTCATCAGTTTCCTTTGCTGGTATCATATGTACCTGTTATTTCATGATCCTTGATTCACTACACTTGTATCTGCACATTTGAGTAATGGGGTTTTCCTCCAGACTTTACAGGTTTGCTTTGGTAGAGACAGTTTTTCACTAGTCAGCTCAGTTTGGGTTTCTGGATATATCAGCTGGTAATGTCTGTGGGCAGATGGATCCTGCTATTATGGTATATTTTGGGGTGAGGCAACTGTTTGAGCTCTGAAAACACGGGATGAGGTGTGCCAGTAGCTGAATAGAACTGCTAGTCTGCTTTTCTACCCAAATGAGGTTGTAAGACGGTCTCTGTAGTTACCTGAATTCTCTGGTCATGTTTACTAGATGATCAAGATTGATTACTATATTCAGTAGTAGGTGGGGGTATGAATTAACTTCCCTGGCCTGGCAGGGCCGCAAGCCAGGTCCCAGTGCCTGCTCAGCTTATTGTTAGGGTCTAAATTAGACTTTAGTGCGCACTGAATTTCCTGCTCAGGTGAGGTCACCAGTTTTGTTCTGCAGACAGGCAAAGCCATGGACTTGATTCTGTTCTAGTGCCACTGTACTTGAATGGCCTATGCAGTTTCCCTTGGGCTCTGGTCAGGATGCCTGGTCAGATAGGCTGAAGGCTATATTCAGTGATGAGTGGAACTATTAATTAGATTCCCTGCCTGGGCACAGCAGGAGAAGTAGCTCTAAAACTGGTAAAGCTCTTTGTTTGTTATCTCAACTCAAGCCAAACTGCATCCCACATTCCCTGGCAGGACCAGGGCACTGGCTTTGCCCTACAGACTCTTGGCTCTGTCTGCCCTTCCCCCAGCTCTAGCACTGCTGGTCTCTACAGATTTCAGAAGATGTCACCAACCAGGGCTTGGGGGGGGCTCTGGCCTGCCCAGGTAGGAAGGGGAGGGGTCTCTCTAAGCTACTCTTAATTTCCCCAACAGGATCTTCAGTGGGGAGGGGCCAGGAGCTACCCTCAATCTTATCTATGAATTAATCCCCCTGCCCCAGCATAGGGGGGAAGATTCCCCACCCACCACTGGCTGTGTTTTGGGAGTTACCTGTTGCATCCAGTTTTTGCCACTAGCCCATCTGCTCAGATGAGCTACAAGGCACTGTCCACAGCGGGTGGGCTCACCACCTTGGCTGGGCACGGGCAGACTGGGCTCTGGGGCTGGCCAAACTCCTCAGTTGAGGATCTGAATCAGGCCAATCCGCACCTTGCCACTCGCTTGCTTCCTGTTTGGAGTGCACCTCTGACTTGGTTCTGCAGATGAGCAAAACCTCATTGGGATTACTACTTGGGCGCTGCAGATATAGACTTAGTTTGCCAAGATCTGTGTGCTAGTTGGTATAAGTCCCTGCCCCTTTCTCTGACACAGACTCCCAGGGACTAGGCACTACAGCTTTTCCTGCAAGATCATAGTAGAAGCTCCAACAAAGTGATCCGCGGGACTGCGAGGGGGGAGCTGGGTATTCCTCCTGGGTTCTCTTTTTCCCCTGGAAGAACTAGAGGCTCAAGGGGAGACCTCTCCACAGGGTGCCACACTGGCCTGGGGGAGGGGTAGTCAACATGCCAACATGTCGCTGCTTCTCTTACCCTTGCAGTCTGTCCTCCTCTCAGGGATGCAGGGGGCTTCTTCGGCCTCACCACTGTGTTCTAGGATTCTCTCAGTGGTGTCTTGCTCTTGAATAGTTGTTTCCCCTGTTCTTGTGACGGGGAGCAAAGTAAGGAATGACCTATGTTGCCAGTTTGGGTGAAGTTACTCTGTCGTAGTAACTTTTTATAAATCTTTGCCTGGTTGAATTGTTAGCAAAGACAGAGGACACAACCTATACAGTACCTTCTGTTTCTTTTCTTTTTCTGTGATGTTCCTTGCTTCCCTCTTACTAAATAAGATTACAACGATGAGCCTTGCTTTTTGGAAGCATCAGGTGGTATTCTAGGAAGATCTGGTGACCAGACTGAATTGTCCCTAAGGCACAGCCCGCAGCACCTTCAGCAATGCACATCTTCTCCGGGGTGATGTGTCCAGGCTATCTGGGTGTAAGTGAACAGGTAACTTCTATAGCCTGTTTCTTTCAAATATGACAGTGTTATTTGACTTTCTCCCGACATACCTGTTTTTACAATTTTTTAAGAGGGATGGGCTTGCTGTAATTTGTTCCTCAGTCAATAACTGTGTATGGGGGAGGGGACAAGTGCGATGACTGGGAAAAAGCTACTCGCAGAAGCCCAAAAAATCTCTAGTCTTTCTGAGTCAGCAGCATCGAAAAGAAATGGAGACGAAAAGATCAATGCCAGAGTCGAGATTTATTATTATTTTTTAATTCTTCATGTCTGCCACCAGATTCGGTCACTCACTTAATTCAGAAAATTAATGCCAAACCTATTAACAGAACTGGAAGTATTTTTGTAATAACAAACTTGTAAAATCCTTGAAAAAAATCTTTTGATTGGGTTTCCATGAATTAATGTTTCTAAAGATGAATATGGGGTTTAGATAAAACAAACTACCTAAAGAATCTAATGAGTTTTTTTTTTTTTTTTAATGATATGACAAACACAGGAAAGGTACAAAATGGCAGTATTTCCATCCTTTATTTATTTGACAGGAAAGCTAGAAGTACCAAAGTTTGTTTTTCAGTGAAAACTATACACTAAATTTAGCTTGACTTCAACAAATGTAAATTTTAGGAGTTCAAATATATTAGAATTCCATATTATTCTAAGTTCTAGTACCTTTATATGCTGGGTAATGTGAACTAATTTCAAATTCATTTAGATATATCCCTTTCTCTTCTACTAAACTTACATATTTGGATAATATTTCATAAAGTCACTAGGATTTGGTCAATAAGAATTTCTTGTTATTTTAGGTATACTGCCTAATATAAAACTGAAATCAGAAAATATGTTTGATCCTAAAATATATTCAAAATTTTTATCATCTAGAGAACTTCTCATGGCTAGGACAATTTTTTTTTTTAATTCAAATGGTTACTTCTCATCTGTTTTTTACTATGTTGACTCTATTGAGCCTATCATTTGAATAAACTTTAAAATCAGACACACATCAGCATCTCAAAGTATAAGCTTACCACAAGTCATGGTTGAGCTCTTATGCCCATACCTCTGTACATAAAAATTTGTACTCAGTGCATATAAACGTGAGTGAAATACCAATTACAGCTTCATGGAAAAGAAATTCTGAGAACAATTTGCATATCAGATTTTCACTATGCCTCTATTTTGTGCTCACATGAGGTAATTAAAAAATAGCAATTATTTATAAAATTCAGGCGTCCTAAGAGTTGACCACAATATAGGTCATTATGAGGTAGTCTAAAATAACTCCCCAAAATATTAAGGGTCTTCTTTGTTTCCTTCTTCAATTCATATTTGCTATTAACAGGAGATTAATGTCTACCAAAATCTTTGGCTCACATTTCCCCCCTTGAGTTACCCCATTTCTTCTGGTTCAAAGCATTATTGTCAAAAAATATGATGAAAGTTTTTATAAGCAAACTGGTAATTTTGCATGGATTACTATTTTTTTTTTATGTTAAGTCCAGTAATTTTGTTAAAATAAGACGCAGTGTTGGTCTTTCAGGATTACATTTTTGGGGGATATGATTCTACTTTTCAGTGTGTACCTTTGAGTTATTATTTTTTAGGAATGTTTTCTTGAATTACAGTATTTTAGTACATGTTCTTTTCTACTGCTCTGGGCTTCTTCTCTGTGAATTTATCTGTGGTTGAGTCTCTTTTCCTATCTTCATCTGTCACTCTCTAAATCCAGTTCCATCACTCTCTGTGGACTTTTTATATTTCATATTTTCCTCCTTTTCATCTTCTACTTTTTTAAACTATTATCTGCTGTAACTATTCTTTCTTGTATGTTTTTTTACAACTTAGGGTGTCTTTCTTTTTTTTTAACATTTTAAATGCCTTTTGGAGTTCTATCACTTCATGTTTTAATTGTTTTTCTGACTTTTTTTTAATGTCTTCTATCACTTAAAACGTATTTTATCTTGTTTTGAAACATTAGCTTGCAAATTCTTCTAGATGGGGATATGTCTTGTTAGCATGCTTTTATTATCTGTAAAGACATTATCATGCCCCTTAATATCTTTTAAAAAATGTGATTTTATGTCGGCTTGACAATTCTTTTCTATCTCCCTGCCTTTTAGAGAGGAGGAATAGGTCAAGCCAGCTTTTCTAGTTCCACAGCTCCAGACCTTCCTCTTCCGTCTCTACCTACAGCCTGGTTAAAAAAAATGTCATTGTACTTTTTATAATCTGCCTTCTCTCGTGTCTTGCCCTTCTCTAAGTTGGACGTACTCTTTCCTTTCCTCCTCTGCCCAATTTGGATGGTATTCCTGGGTGGAAGGCTTTATACTGGAAAGGACCTGAGGGTATTTTAGGTTCAAGAAACCTTTCAGGGGCACCTGGGTGGCTCAGTCAGTTAAGTGTTTCGCCTTGGCTCAGGTCACAATCTCAGGGTTTGTTTGAGCCCCCCAGCGGCGGGCTCCCTGCTGTCAACGCAGAACCCGCTTTGGATCCTGCTTTGGATCCTGCTTTGGATACCCTCGTGCGCTCTCTCTCTCTCTCTCTCTCTCTCTGCCCCTCCCCCCTCGAAAATAAGTAAACATTAAAAAGAAAAAGAGAAAAGAAAAAGAAAAAGAAAAAGAAAAAGAAAAAGAAAAAGAAACCTTTCAGATTCTTTCCCAGACCCCTGTCACTGCCCATGATCAGGAGTGACCCAAATCTCTCCTAGATTCACAGGCTGCCGTACTTTGCTTCCAGCATCTGCTGGTGAAGTTTCAGTCCTTGGGTCACCAGACACCCTTTGCCGCCCCCCCCTAGGGCCGCCCCGGCCGCCTGCACAGCTGCTGAGGCCACAGCCGCTGGCCCCGCCCATGAAGGGTCTGGGGGCCACGGGGCACCTTGTACACAGTTTAGTTTGAGCTTTTGTATATAGGCCTGGGCTTAGCTGTCTCATTTGCTTTCTCTGTTTTCATAAGGGGATCAGGAGAGATTCGAAACTACCACTGTCGTATTTCCTGAATTCTTCCCCTTTCGCCTATAGGCACTGACTCCTGTGCTGAAAGCAGTAGCTTAGGAACTTCAAGTCTGAATTTTCTCAAGGTAAATAAGACCTCCTCAACTTGAGCAAAATGAGGTCAAAATGGCAAAATGGGCATTCCAGATATGTTTGGCAAGATAGACGGCTTTTTACTGGCAAAAAAAAAAAGAAATCCTTAGAGGATCCTAATTATGGTAAATAATTACTCAGAAACAAGTTGCCCTTCATTTAAGCTGTCAGGATAGCAACGTGAAGAAAACATCATACTTCCAGTCTGTACCAGTTCGGGGGGTGGTGCCGTCTTGACGCTGAATGCCAAGAGCACAGGCCAGCTGTTACAAAATTTAATTAAAACAGTTTTGATAATTAGCACAACTTGTTTTGGATGTGAAAATATTTCTTGTGTGAATATACCGGTCACCTTGTCAGTTATGGGGGGAGAGGAGAAATGCTGCAACATATGGAGCTGTGAAGCAGTTATTTAAAAAACAAAAAAACAACCCACAACTTGGAATTGCTCTTGAACCATCCTCCATTCTTTGTCGCCCTCATGAAAACAACAAAAATAAAACCAGCCGTGCATATCCCCCCCAGTCTGATTCATGGATATACTTTAAGAGACAAGTGACATTATGCTGTATTTAAGATTCTTTTGATTGAAATTAATGGAAATGAACCCAAACCAGTTTAAGCAGCAGATACTCTATGCCCTTCAGTCCCACACTTCAGTCCCACTTCAGTCCATGCCTTCAGTCCCACAGCCCACATGAGGATCTCAGTTTAGCTATTTCCTAGCTATGACTTACAGTAATCTTTCTTAGTATTGTCATATTCTTACTTTTATTTACTGAAAGAATAACATATCATGTGGACAATTTTCCCCCCCTTCAGTATTTTATTCTGAAAGGTCCATTGCTTTCAAAAAGTATTTTGCTATCCAAGCTCAGTATTACAACTGTTCTAAAAATGTCACATTTGGGGGGTGCCTGGGTGGCTCAGTCAGTTAAGCGTCAGATCATGATCTCACGTTCGTGAGTTCGAGCCCCGCGTCGGGCTCTGTGCTGCCAGCACAGAGTCTGTGTCTCCGTCTCTCCCTGCCCCTCCCCCACTTGTGCTCCCTCGTTCTCTCTCGTGCTCTGTCAAAGAATAAGTAAGCATTTAAAAAAAATTTTTTTAATTAAACATTTAAAAAAATTGTCACATTTAGAAAGAAGGAGACAGAATGTCATGCCTGCTTCTTACTGTCCAGTACTGCTAACACTTGCCATCATCAATCGACAAAATGCCTGCAATAAATTCTGGTTCTCTCTTCCAAATCCTTGCTGTCGGTCCCTGTGGCTTCAGTTAATTCCTGCCCGCACCCCTCCCTCAATGGCTTCACAGTCTGATCATCCGACTGCCTTGATTTTCTTTAAGCTTCTTGTCAGGGTTCTTCCCTCTGCGTGCCCAGCATATGGTCCTTGGGACCCTTACTGTTCACTATAGATGCCTTCCCTGGTCACCTATCACCTCAGCCTCCATTTCCCTAGTAAGTCTCCAGATCACTTATCCAGGTGTCTCCTGGGCATGGCCACTTCACTTGGGTGGGGCGTAGCAGCTACTCAGAACTTGCCAAGTCCATGAGGGAAATCGTGGCGTCAGATGCCCCCGTCGCAGACCTGCCTGCCATCATTGTCCCCCATCTGGGTTACTCAACAGCACCACGCGCATCATGGGCTTGATCGTGGGCTCTTCCTCACACCCACTTTTAAATCTTTTACAGCTGTCTCCTAATTATCTCGTTTCTCATTCCCGTCTCCTCAGTCCCCTGATGAGCATCTTTCCACTTCCTTCTTAATGAAATAGAAACTGCCGATGAGGACCTTCATAACCCGGGTCCAGCTCTTCTCTCAAAATTGCCCCCCACCTTCTAGCCTAAGCCTCAGCCACCCTGAACCCCACAGTCCCACAAGAGCAATGCTCGTGGACATTTCCGTCTTTCATCTCCTGCCCGGGATGTTCTTCCTGACTCAAAGGGAGCCTGTCTCCCATCATTCTTAACTGACTGAGCCACCCACGTGCCCCCTGTCTCCCATCATTCTGAGTTAAGTGTCCTTCTTCTACATGCCAAAAGCTTAAGTCTCCTTTTTGTAACTCCTAATTTTATTGTAACAATATCTCATAAATGCCCATTTTTATACCCCTAAATATTTGAATTTTTCTTTTAGAACTCTTCCTTTAAAAGAACAGTTATATGCAGCCAACTAATGATGAATGATCTGCTGACAGGCTGTGCCTGATAAGTTTACTGGTGCTTATAATAGCCATCTGAATTCTGTCCGGCCCAGCTAGGTAAAGGCCTGCTGTTGGTCACAGGAAGGAAAATGGATTCAAACAATTTCAAGAAGAATGGGGCCAGAGACCCGTCTATTCATTTTAAGTTCTAGCAAATATTCCTTGAGCATCTACAAGGTGTTCAATAATGTGCACTGTACGAGAAATTGGGAATTTAATGATAAATGAGACAGACTTAGACCCTGCTCTCATGGAACTTGCAATCCGAAGAGCAGGAGAAACAGATGAAATAAACAAATAAACACATTATTGCATAATTGTAGACGAGACTGTGTATCACATAGCAAGAGAATGGTCATTGTCTCCAGCTGAGTTCTTTGTAGCCTCACGGTCCTCCCTGGGCTTCCATGATCCCCTCACTGGTGAAAGCACGGGTCGCCCTTCCCCCTGCCTGAGAGAGTATCCACCTCATGGTAAGATGCCAAGGATAACTTGGGAGAGATGATGACAGCTAGGGGCCTCCTGGTTGTGGTGTGGAAACTATGGGGGGGGGGGGGATGATTCTTCATGGAGCATCTTTGTATAGAACTTGCTTCTCACCAACACAAGTGTCCCAAGACTCACTGAAATCCAGCTAAGTAGGCTGCATGCCAATTCTAATTACCTGCTCCAGTGATTCATCCATTATTATGTGTAATAGAATTAACTGCAGCACTGAACCCACACTTTCGTGGATTATTTGCCATTTTCCTCACAGTTTTCAACATTTTGAAAATCTATGTGTCAAGTCAGAGATTTAGGAATAATGAGGTTTCCTTAGATTCGTCCTGGGTCACGATTTACTTATAAAAAGTTGACAGTGCATTTGCTTAAATAATTTCCTGCTTCCTTTTCCTGATACTTCCATCCTATAGAGAGAGAAGGGAGAAATTTTTGTGAGCATCTGTCCCTAACGGCTACCATTCTCAGCAATCTTGATGATTTTTTTTCATATTTTTTACTTTGACTTGTTGAAGAATCACAAAGCATCTAGATCTTATTTTGAAGTAAATGAAAAAGTTAACATGTCTATTTAGCTTTCCAAGCAGTTCTGTTTGTCTTTGGCAATTCTCTGATGCTGAGTAAAAACCACTATTTTAAGCAAATCACTTTGTGTAATTTTGAGAGTAAAATGTGGATGAAGTTTGCTGCAAGCATAAAAAATCAGCACAGTTAGGACTTATTTTTTCCCTTGAATTTCAAATCTGAGGCTTTGCCTTTGATTTGTGGGGGAAAGAACCAGGCAGTGCTGAGTTTTCAGTTCCTGTGCAACGTCTGGGGGGACACTGGTTCTTTCCCCAGAAGCTTCCAGGGCTGGACTGGGAAGCAGCCACCTTGGAAGGGAAGCGTGCCCAGAAGGGTCTCCACACTCCGCAAAGGGCCCAAGTTAAAGCTCAGAGTTTGTTCAGTAAATGCAGATGGATGGCCAGTTTAGACAATTAATAGCAAATGACAAAAAAAAAAAAAAAGTCTTTTTTAAACCACTTAGATAAGGAAGAACCACATATTTTATGTTTATGTCACTGGAGGCCTTGTGTGAGAATCAAGAAATTCAAACCCAGAGGAAAAGAATGATACGTATTTAGCCAGCCTGTGTCCTTCCACTTCAGACAATAGTCAAGGAACTCTCTCTGCCTCCCTGCTAATTTCACATTTATACGATAGAGAGTTGTTAAAATTATAATTCTAGCTGCCACTCTTGTCCTTTTGCACAGTGAATGGAATTTGTGTGATAACAGACATTATTGAATATTATACTTTCCCACAAATTATTCCAGTGCAGTTTAACTATTACTATTATATATAACATGACCTTTCTAACTGTGGCATTGCTTGGATAGAACGATTTTATAAAATGATTAAAGCATTTGTAATACCATTGAACAAGAAATCACACAAGAGCAAGATATATGCTAGATAAGAAAAAAAAAAATTGGAGGAAATGTTTCAAGCAAACACATCAGAGTCCTGCTGTTACTTTTGTGTGGTGACTGTAGTGACATGTTGGCGGGACAGGGGGCAAGGGTTCCCCAGAGGTCACCCCCATGTTCTCCCATCAGACTCTTAGCTAAGTATCCGTTAACTCACTTTTGTTCTCCATTTCACTGTTAGCTCCTTGGGGGGAGGGAGGATTGGGCCTGTCCCATACCAAGGACATCTAGTTGAGCACATGGGAACACAATGTAAGTATTTGGCGACTGACTAAAGTATTTCACAGCTGGAAACCTCAGGAAAGACACACATGCCAGGGCACACAGGGACCAGGTACAGAGATGTCACAGCAAATTTAGGATGATCCAGAAGCTTCTCCCTAGGCCTAGTCTGCTGCAGGTTGTCTGCTGGGATTGTATACATGCTGAAAGGGATAGGTGGGTCATCTCTCACCAAAACTCCAGGGTAAATAATAGTACCCTCCTATGCTTCCTACAAAACAGAGCACTCAAGATGAACCGTTGACCCGCTGGGTTTGTGTGAAAGGTGCCTGCGTCCTTTAAAAGCTATAGTGGGTTTAAATGAAAATGCATGTAATTTGAGGATGAGAAATTTATTTTTTATCTGGGCTGGAAATAGAGTGACTCCGGTTACATCTATTTGTTTCATGCAAACTCTGCTGGCAGGCATTCTGCATTTATCTGAGGTTTGCAGAACATTTTTTTTTCTCAAGGTACGTCTGACTGCTCTTGGTTTTTTCGTCTTTCAATACTGAGATCTAATTTCTGTACAATATCATGTTCATTACACTGAAAATTGTGCTATATTTAATGATGCAAGTAAATTGAAAAGTAGGGTAAAATCTGGAAGCATTTCTCCCTTAAAATCACTGTTTCAAAATCTCAAATGAATTTCTAGAATTAATTTAATGCCCCTTGTCTATGTTATGGGAACATTTTCAAGGTGATTCTTGGTGTACTTTTTTAACCTCTCATGAATAAAAGAAATCCTAATATAGTGTGTTAGAATGTCAGCTCCTTAATTCTTGTCATTCAGTTTCCAAGAGATATAACAACCCAACCCCACAGTTAGACAAGGACCCCCTGGGTTTTCCCCTGGAAGATGTCAGGTCAGGTTCAGCAAAGACTAGTTCTGACGTAACCTCTGTCAAGGTCCCTCCATGCCTTTCATGGCCAGTCTGAGATGACAGAGCAAAAATGAGAAGGGAGCACAGGTCCATCCCGTAACATGTAGCAGGATATGACTCCTGAACACGCATAAAGCAAGCCACACTTACTTTTCATTCATGTAAATGCACAAACAGGTGTCTGTCTGGTGGCTCCGCCCACTTCTGCTCCCATCTCTGCTCCTACTGTCTTCATCTGGCTGCCAAGCTTCCCGTGCTCCTGTGCCCTAAATCGGGGGAAGAGATAAGAGCATGAACACCACACGAGGATGCCCGTGGGCCAGCACTGAAGTCCGTGGGCTTGCGTCACGTGCTCCCACACTGACGTGTCTGGAAGTCAGTCACATGGCCAACCAAATCCCCACAGAGGGCTGGGAGTAGTTTAAGAGTAAACACATTATAATCAACCAGAGAATTATAAGCAGAAAAAATTAAATTATACCTGATTGAAAGAAGTCTATCTCAGATCATCTGTTGTAGGGTTCGTATCTAAACGTCACAGGTGCCTGAGAATCTCCTCTTAGAGTTTTCATTTTTTTAGGTCTCTCTCTCTCTCTCTTAGTTTAAAAGCTGCTATTTCAAGATCATGGAAGGTGTCTAAGTATCTAGTAAGTATCTGGAGGCACTCTGGGGCATTCTAGGGCTTAACTCACATCTTCCCAACTTAGGTTTTGGTCATCTCACCCCTCCCTTGGCAGACAGAGGGCAGAGTGAAACACAGGTCCTAATACAACCGGTCCTTAGAATCCTGGAGCCCCGGGAGAGAGTGCGGTGTCCATGAGGGCCAGCCTCAGTGGCTCACATTGTATCCCTGCTCTCTGTTCTGCTGCTGAGTAAAACTCCAGACCCACAGTATTTTCAATTTAATTAACTGATAAAAATTCTATTTTTTGTATGAAGCTTAAACTGTTGAAAATACCTTCATGAATATAAGGATATGGGTAGTGCTTTCCTTAATATAAAATTATAGTCTTTATCAGGCCAGGTACGTGCTAAGGGGGAGCACTGCAGTCATCCCAATTTTGTTTCTTGTGTCCAGCTAAGTCAGTCCACTTCCAAGTCTCACTTTTGGAGTAATGTAAAAACTTTCTTACAAACTTGTAAGCAGTGCCATTTTATAACCCCCAACTGAGGTAAACAGCATAATGGCCCCCACAAGAAGCTGTGAATGCCCTAAACCCCAGAACCTGTGACTATGTTACCTCCGTGGTAAAAGGGACTTTGCCGTTGTAATTAAATTAAGGATCTTGAGACGGGGAGATCGTCCTGGGTTATTCAGCGAGACTCAATGAGCACGGCAATCGATGCCTACAAAAGGGAGGCAAGGAGGTCGAAGGTAGAGGGGAGATGTGACAATGCAGCAAGGGTCAGGTGATGTGCTTTGAGGAGGGAGGAAGGCGAGGTGAGCCAAGAAATGCCAGCAGCTTCTGCGAGCGGAAAAAGGCAAAGAAACATTTTTCCAGAACCAGTGCAACTCTGTCCACACCTTAATTTTAGCCTCTAAGACATAGTTTGGACTTCTGACCTTCAGGATGATAAGACAATAAATTCACGTTGTTTTAAATTACTAGGTCTATGGTACGTCGTTAGAACAGCAATAAAAGGCACAAACTGTTCCAGGCCAGCTTCTCTGAATATATCACGGTCTATTTGTGACTATCTTTCTAATTCTTTAGGTTACTATCTGTAGTAGACCCTTTTAAAAAGGACCTTGCCACCAACTATTCTCTCTTTTATCACCAATGGATAAAAATAGTAAGAGGCAAGGGGCGCCTGGGTGGCTCAGTCAGTTAAGCTTCCGACTGTGGCTCAGGTCTGTGAGTTCCAGCCCCGCATAGGGCTCTCTGCTGACAGCATGGCTCCCGCTTCGAATCTTCTATCCACCCCCCTTTACCCTCCCTTGCTAGCTCTCTCCCTCTCTCTCAGAAATAAACAAAATAAAGATTAAAAAATAGTAAGAGGCAATTGTGATAAATATATTTGCATTGCTCGTGATTTGGATCGAATTATTTAGAAGCAGATTTTTACTTAATCCTATGGGGGAAAAGGAGAGGGAGTGATTCTGAGAGAATTTTCTTAGATGTTAAGAAATAAACAGAAAAATTCGTTTGCTTTTTTGCTTCTGGGTGTTTGTATATCTGGTTGGTGATTTCTGGAGCTTCTGCAGCCATTTTGTGATCAGGAGGGGATTCAGCTGACCCCCGATAGAGACATGGAGGACAGCTAGAAACAAACTGGCTCTTTGATGGCATTGACTGGTTTTGAACCAGTCAATTAACTAACCAACTGTGAAGCTGTCTAACTTGGGACTTCTTGATTCATGGCGCCGAACAAGCTTTTTTAATACATCCAAGTATGCGTTTGTTGGTCATAGCTTCAGACCTTGCAGCAGTATATGGAGGGAGAGGGTCGTGTGGGAGGAAAGTAATTGTGAACAAGATAAAGTGAAAGGAAAAACAATGTTGTAAATGATGTGCCAGAAATTTTGTAAAACTGGGAGGAAAATCAGCTTCAATAGCGTTGGTAAAATAAACCATTGTAGTCATTTCTTGGTTTACATTTTCTTATTTCTGTTTATTTTTCCTTTTACCTCATTTAGTACGAATGAGAGGACATCTTGTGTGGTGTAAAAAGCATAATCAGAATCATGGGCATCACTGTTAAATATTCAACTGTACCGATGTGTTAGAAGGACAGAGTATCAGAGTGGTACAGAGACAGTTTGAATACCCTGTGGATTCGTGTGGCCAATCAAGTTATGTTACATAATATGCATTTTATGCGAAAAATAGACTTCTCTATATGTATAGAATTAGTCAAAATTCTATTAAGATACAGTAAGTCACCACATAAAGTTTCCTGTGTCTTGTGAGAGCAGATCATATACTTTTCTACCCAATTCCAAAGGGAATTTCAAATTGGTAGCTTGAAACTGGCCATGGTGGGAATTTTTACACCACAGAAACCAACAAATGCTATTAATCTAAGCTCCCCTGCCTGAAAGGAGGTTGCTACACATTTACAGCACCCCACTGGGAGCAAGGACAGGAAAGATGGTTTCTACCATCATGGATGATTTTAATTTTAGTTACTTTGGGTGGTGCCATATTCCCAATCATAATGTAATGGCATGATTAATATTTTAATTTGCTAAATCAATCTACTCAAATTTGCTGAATCGATCTACTAAAATTAATTGCTAATGCTGATAGTACTTTGTAAGACTGAAGGCTTAACTATCTGAAGCACTTTTTCAAACTTACCCTGTTCAATTTTCCTTTTCCATTATTTTTGTCTTTCTGTATAAAAACTGTCTAGACCATCAAGAATTTGCACTCAGGGACTCTTTAGTTCTCCTGTTTCCCATAGTTCTGACCTTCAAGAGACTTGTGTGAAGGCTATACCCTGTGCTGAGTCTAACAAACAGCAGTATTCTGGAAACTGCTAGGCAGCATATTGTGGGTCATAACATGTAACCCTGGTTGGAGGCAGGATCTAATAGAACTAATAATCTGGGCCTTGTTGGACACACACCATGAACTGAAAGTAGAGGGGACTAAGTGAAATCAAACTTATTTAGGTTCATTGTTCTTTTTTCAACTGAGAGGGACCTCTCAGTTGAAAAAAGAACAATGAACCTAAATAAGTTAGGATTGATGAGTGGGCAATTCAATCACTCCCTGCCTTTGGGCAAGTCATTTTACCCTAAATGGAATTCTGGTTCTCACTTGTGAATCAAAAGTGGGTTGAAATGAATGATTTAAAATCATGCAAAATGACATGTTGCTCCCAGATGACTAAATCCAGGAGGTCTGAAACCAACACTTGCTTGACATATTTTGTGGAAATTCCCAGAACAACAACAACAAAAAAAACCCTAAAATAAAGGACATTTGATCCAGAGAGGATAGAGTAAATTAATAAAAGAGTAGTTTATTCATTCATTTATTTACTCATTTTTTCCACCCACCCATCCATTTCCCAAGGTCTATGTGACAGACGCTGTGACATACTAACTTCTGGGTCAGATGTCAAACAGACATAAAGAGAGACAGACCTAGTAAGAGAGGCAAATTATAAACAGTGTGTGTGTGTGTGTGTGTGTGTGTGTGTGTGTGTGTGTGTGTGAGCGTGTGCGCATATGTGCATTCACACATGTGGGGAGAGGTACTGAGTGGTGATGAGAATAAATGCCTCCTACATACAAAACATTGTAACCCTCTTTATTGTCTGTAATTGTTATTTTCTTGCTTTAGAGATTCCATTTCCATCATGAGATCCGGGAGGTGGGAGAAGAGAGAGAGAGAAGGATTTGGAACTGATCCTGTCTTAGTGTTTCATTTCCCTTCCTCCCCTCTCTCCTTCCCAGTTGCTGTCACCGGGGTGTGGGAGGAAGTTTAGATGGCCTCATACCGGTCCCGGAGCATGTACAGCCTCATGTGGTCTTTGTCACTTCACTTCCCCAGGCGTTCAGTTGAGCTTGTTGGTCACCTCACAAGGTTCATGGGTGTGGGACTCTGTCCTTGTACCTGTTGTGGAGGAATCTATAGTAGAAATTGGCCCTTGGTCTATTCTCTTGGCCCCGATGATGCTTGGTGGCTTCTTTTTTTTAATGTTTTTTTTTAAAAATCTTTGTTGTTGTTGTTGTTGTTGTTGTTGTTGTTTTGAGAGAGAGATAGAGACAGAGCACACGAGCATGGGAGGGGCAGAGAGAGGGGGAGAGAGAGAATCCCAAGCAGGCTCTGCACTGTCAGTACAGAGCCTGATGTGGGGCTGGAACTCACAAGTTGTGAGATCATGACCTGAGTGGAAACCAAGAGTTGGACATTCAACTGACTGAGCCACCCAGACGCCCCTGATGGCTGCTTCTAAAGCTTGGTGGCTGGCTCACAAGGGTGCCGCTGAGATTCACTTGTGTCTGCTAGCCTGTCTCTAGCTTTGACTTGTCACTTCCAGTCTCCGTTGTGTTTTGAAACTTCCCTGGGCTATGTCTAAGAAGACAGGTACAACAGGCAACCACTATTATTTACCAATATGCTCATGCACCCTAGAATGTTCCCCGACCCTCGCTGGTTGTTTATAACATACACACATGCAAATACACAGGCCCATGCACCTATACGCACATGTGCAAATATAGAGGCCTGTGCACCTACACACACACGTACAAATACACAGGCCCATGCACCTACATGCACACATGGAAATACACAGGCACATGCACCTACATGCAGATGTGCAAATACACAGGCACGCACACCTACACATACACATGAAATACAGAGGCACGTGCACCTACACACCCACATGCAAATACACAGGCCTGTGCACCTACACGCACACGTGCAAATACACAGGCACACACACATACACACACGTGCAAGTACACAGGCCTACGCACCTACACACACACATGAAATACACAGGCCCGTGCACGTACACACACACTTGCAAATACACAGGCACGTGCATCTACACACACATGCAGGACTTCCATCCTGAGTGGGGGTGGGGTTTCTGGGGCTCTAATGCTGACAGTTCTTCATCTCCCCATCTCCCCATCTCCCCGCCTCCCCATCTCCCCCTCTCTGCTGCCCCTTCCCTACTCCTTACCTTCCTTCTTCCTCTTGCTTCCCTACTCCAACCAAAAAGGCAATAGGAGGTCTAGTTCATATCACTAAATAGGTAAATATTTGAGCATACTTTTAACAATCACCATGTAATTGTAGTACAATGCGTCCGATGCTATCGTAGAAAAGCAGAGTGATAATGGTAACGATTAACATGCACCTGACACTGTTCTGGATGGTCTGCATGAATGAACTAATGTATTATTTACAACAGACAGTTTAAGTATGTGCTGTTATCATCCCATTTTAACATCATTGAGGCGACTTGTCCAAGGACATACAGGTATTTTAGTGGCAGAGGCAGGGAGAGGATTGGGATTTGGGCTCCAAAACCTACACTCTTCACTGCCATCAGATGACTGTGTGTGGATAAACAGCTAAATGGAAATGTACTCCATGAAAGTAGGACATATTCAGCAAAGAGTGAGGTATTTGGTATAATTCGAACTTAGGTTGTGGGAGCAAAATGTCAGAACGTTAAGCTGGAAAGGGAATTTGGGGACAGATTCTTTACCACGGCAAAAAGCTTATGATATATCTTGCATACACCTAGCAAAGGACATTTGGAAGACAAGTAACATAGAATAATTTTTTTAAAGAAGAGTCCGAAGACTGGACAAAACAGGAGAGAGATTGGTGTTGAGGGATCATCTGAGAATCTGCCCATTGATTAATTCGTTCAACAAATACGAATGGCCTATACACCGGGAATGAAGATGAAATGTTGCAGACTGGAAAAAAATGGGTCGATCATGGCATCCAGAGCTCACAATTTAGTGAGGGTGGCAGAATGTAAGCAAATATATAAGCACAACAAATGTCCTCGTAGCAGCACCTGCAAAATACCATGCTTTCTTTCTCCCGAGAGAGAGTGAGGAGGCTTTCTGAGCTGGGTGCAAAGGTATGTTCCATGGAAACTGAAAATATTTGAACACAGTTAGGTTCCTTTAAGTGTGGCAGTAAAATAATGGATCCCATTTGCCTAATATACCCAAGTTCTTGATAAACATGAAATATTTTGCATATCAGATACCTTAGTTGACCATGTATGTTTACAGTGACATGAGTATTCAGCAACCATCATTTTAGAGTATTTGATTTACTCCCCAACCAAAAAAATCCACTCATTCAGCAGATTTTTAAGACTCAGAGGAAGCAGGTGACACCAGGTATCAGTGGACCGCCAAACACAGTTCCTCCCCTCAGGGAACATACAAACATATCTTCGTAAACTTTGTTGCAGCTGAAACACGATGGCATCACATTATCTGCACAAGTGGCCATGTGAAATTAGTAACAGAAGGCAGTAAAGACAAAGTCTAGAGAACCCAGGACAGAGAGAATAGGAGGTACAAAAACTTTAGAGATAGACCAGGACCACAAGGAAAATCCTAAATTGCAATGCTTCATCTTCTCTAGGGAAACCGTCTTAGCAGACATGGAAAAGGCAGGGTTTATTTTAAGAAGAGAGATACTGCATCCCCAAATTGGGTAATGAGGAGAATGAGAATGACCCTTCCACTGTGGTTTTGAATTTTCTCTGTAACCCTCACCGACTTGAGGGAAATAGCCTTCATGCTGCGTGCCAAGAAGTTGTGTCTGTCTTATGATAAAGAAAGCATAGCAACATTTTAAAAACTCTGCTTTGATATCGTGATTTAAGATGATGCTTGTTTCCAGAATTACAGCCTGGCAGACAGATTGTATATTTTCCCACGTGTCGTCGGTATACAACGCTAGAATGTCAAAATAACTTGATTTTTAAAATATCATGTTTTCTACAAAAGAAGTACACTTAGTGATGTGGCCCAAGGTTAAACTCGGAAGCAGAGATTCTATAAGACAGATGATAGTTTCTCATTAAAAAATTGGCAGAGGTTTTAGTTGATAAATGCAGTATCAATACTTTTACGGGCTGTTACTTAACAGGCCAATACGTACATTTTTTGTAATTTGAGAAACAATCTTATTGTCACGCTCAAATAGAATACATTTTACAAAGTACCGTGTTACTTTAATGAAGATGAGATCTTCAACATTTTATGTTTTTATCCCCTAGATTTATGGGTCTACCATGCAAACCCAGAAAGAGGGTGTCATTTTCTATAAAGATATTCTGACCTCCTTGAAAGTCCCCCGAATCACCGGCAGACGTTGATGTGTGCCCTGTTTTAACCTGTGAGCTCTCTGGGCTCCGTGTTCTGTGTCCTTCACAAATGACCTCTGTTCTTCAATCACTTTAGACAAAATGACAGCAGGACCAGGCTAGTTTAAGAAAATGTTGGCACAGCCAAAAGAAGATCCTTTTTCTCTCTACAAAGGGAACACATCAAAATGTAAAGACCATGGTAAATATAGAGGAAGTTGACTGACAACTGCAGTTTGCAGAGAAGTAACTCAATAATGAAGACAAAAGAGAGCTCTTTGGTGGCTGTTTCATAGCCCACATCTATTGTTCCTTGTGTTACCCAGGCACTGTTCGTAGCTATTTATATGCACTAGCTCACCGCATTCCCTAGGCAGTAGGCACGTTGTTGTCCTATTTTGCAGAGAAGGAAACTGAGGCCTAGAGGGACCGAGTGGCTTGGCCGCGTCCATCCACTAGTGAGGGAGGAGTGGGTCTCTGGAGTCGGAACCCTTCGCCCTCCGTCCTCACTGAGAATCCACAGCACATGTCAGCAACTTGCCTTACACATCCTAACACAGGATCGGGCTGGCCGGTGTGCCTTTTACTGCTTTGGTGGCCTCTCTCCTGACACCTTTCGCCTTGGCTCCCTCCATCGGCGACTGCCTCCCCAGAATGCTCCAGGCACCCGAATTACCTCCCTTTCTTTGCATTGGACCAGTGACACGGTCCAATTCTTCCAGCACTTGGAGAGGAGCAATTCAGCTTTCCAATTTTGGTTTTACCACAGGATGTAAACAGCATGCAAAGCTGAAGCACACCAAAAGGTGTTTTGTTTTTAAAAAGAAATTCAATCGAACTTTAATTGGTAAGTCTGTGGAGATATTTTTAACAGTAGGGTCTTTCCATGTCTCCTTGCCTGGTTCTGGCAGTGACGCGTGGAGCGAAGACTGGGTCACAGACTGTAAGCTTGGCCAGCCCATTCCTAGGCCTAGCGGGACACAAGCTTTTGGGAGGGAGGAACACGGTATTTCTGAGTGGTGAGAATAGTTCTCTCTTCATGCGATGGTTCAAATTCCTTTGTAAATATTTCTGGCCTACTGGGAAAAAATTGGTTTTATATTGCCGCAAAACAATTAGCACCTGACTTGTGTTCCACAGTCGACGTACCTGATTTCATATAGCTTGTCAGTTTTCATATTTCCAATAATTGCCATTTGTTTCCCCTATGATGGGTTAGCAGGGCATTCAAGCCATGTTTTTCCTTAGAGCAAAGTTCATCAACACTAGTTGTCTTGCCTGATACTCTTAGCTCCCTGCCCACCAAGCCCTCTGCCTCTTCTGTTTTCCTAATGGGGGAGTCCTCACAGGCTCTCTCAAAGATCTCGTCAGTTCACGCTATTATAAGACCACGGCCTTTCTGAAATGACTCTGAAAATTGTCTCACCGGTACTACCCTATTTCCAAAACGCAAAATGTGCATCTTACATCTTTAGGCAGCTCCGTCCAGAAGTCTCCCGGCTTACATCCGAAACTGAACTTACGGCCCGTAATTCAGCCCCTTCCCAATACCAATGCCATTTCCCATGTTGGAAACCAAGCCATTACATAGACTCCATCAAGTTCTTTATTCTCCCATGTCCATTAATCATCCAATCCTGTATCATCCAATCCTGTAAAGTATTCTGACATTCTTTTCCTTCTCCTGTCATTTTCAACCTACTTTCTAGGTCAACACCACAATTCAGGTCTGTTGGCTGATGATTCTATGCCTAGACATGTACTCCTGTATTTTGATCTTTCTAAGTTATCCTGTACTACACGGTCTGGTTATACTCTGTTAACACACACACACACACGCACACGCGCACATGCACACACACACTGGATTAAAGATTTAAACATAAAACTTGAAACTATAAAACTCCTAGAAGAAAACATAGGGGGAAACCTTCTTAGCATTGATCTTGACAGTGATTTCTTGGGTATGACACCAAAGCACAAATAGACAAATGGAACTACATCAAACCAAATAGCTTCTGCAGTGCAAAGGAAACAACAAAATAAAAAGCAATCTATGGAACAGGAGACAATATTTGCAAACCTATATCTGATAAGGGGTTAATATCCTAAATATATGAGGAACTCCTATAACTCAACAGGAAAGAAACAAATAACCTGGGGCGCCTGGGTGGCTCAGTCGGTTGAGCATCCGACTTTGGCTCAGATTATGATCTTGCAGTTCGTGAGTTCGAGCCCCACATCGGGCTCTGTGCTAATGGCTCAGAGCCTGAATCCTGCTTCTGAGTCTGTGTCTCCCTCTCTCTCTGCCCCTCCCCCACTCATGCTCTGTCTCTCTCTGTCTCAGAAATAAACATTAAAAAAAATTAAAAAAAAAATAACCTGATTTAAAAATGGGCAAAAGACTTGAACAGACATTTCTCCAAAAAAGACCTACAGTGATCAACGGTATATGACAAGGTGCTCAACATCACTAATCAAATCCTCAGGGAAATGCAAATAAAAACCACAACAAGATAAACAACCTCACACCTGTTGGGACTGTTAGGATAGCTATTACCAAAAGGTAACAAGTATTGGAGAGTATGTAGAGAAAAGGGAACCCTGTGTGCTCTTGACAACAATGTAAAATGGAGTCGCTGCTGTGAAAAACAATATGGAGGGTTCTCAAAAAGTTAAAAGAGAGAAATCATACCGTATATGACAACATGGAGAAAACTTGGAGAATTATGCTAGGGAAATAAGCCAGACACCGAGGGACAAATACTGGATGATTCCATTTATAGGAGGAACCTAACAGAGTCCAACCCATAGAAGCAGAGAATAGAATGGTGGTCCCTAGGGACTGGGAGGGAGAATTTATACCTGATGCGTATAAATTTTCAGTTATGCAAGATGAATAAGTGCTAGGCTGTTCTTTCTTAAATGGTATTTAATCACGTCAACCCCTTACTTGAAAACCATCTGTATTTTCCTTATGCCTGAAGTATTCAGTCCAGTCACAGTGGATGGCAGAAGGTGCCTTCCTGCCTCCCCAACATTATCCAAACTTAACTAAGCACTGTCTCTTGACGACATTGTGTCCAGTTCTCACCTGCATGTCTTTGCTCAGTATGCTCGCCCCTTCCCACCTTGCAAGGCTCATCAGGATCCACCTCTCCAGGGAAACTTTTCCTGTTACTCCAACCCATAATTATCTCCCATTCCTCTGAGCCACGGCATTTTCCTATATACCCTTGGGATGTACTTCTCATTTGGCATTTAATCAAGTACTACTTTGAAATTTTACTTACTTTTTTTGTGAGGGTATTCTTCTTTTTAAGAGAATAGAGAAAGGAATTAACATCATTTGGCACATGCTATCTCATTTAATCCCTGTGATAACCCTGGGAATTAGCTATCTGTTTATAAAAAGTGACCTAAGGCCCAGAAAGGCACAGTAACTCTCCACTAATCACAGAGTTTGGAAGTGATGAGGTTCAGTACATGCAAGTGATGGGTTTGAACCTTGATCTGCCCAATTTCAAACCCAAGCTGCTCTCTGTAAAGGCAGACTGTTACTAATTCATTTTCTCCACAAACTGCTAATATTAAAATGTGAATCCAATGGAGGAAGTCATATTTCTCATCTTTTTCCTACCCACTAATATCCCCATCTCTCCTTGACATTCGGCACAGCACTATAACTAGCGTAAGCTATTCACTATATCTCTCGCTTTAGTTTTTTAGGTGAAATTTGACTAAGAAATATAAGAACTTGTGTGTTTAAACAACTTTAATAAGTTTATATCTAATCCCTGAAAAATACATGCATAGAAAAATTATATGCTGATAAAAGAGGCAGTCAATACTGCCATCATAACAATTGCTTTCCTAAAATTGCTTCCTGACATTAACTTCACCTGAATTAATCCTTTCCAAACCTCCTTAATTCTACCCATTTGGCTGAGTGCATTAAAGGTCACAGTACATTATCTAATTTTTATAAATTAATGCCATGTTTGCAATTAGCACCAGTGGTAAAAGCCACAAGTGATCTGTTTCCAACTCTGTCCCAACTTCTAAAACTGCAGAACTTTCCAGGTCTATCATTCATTTCTTGCTTCTCATTTTGATTAACACTTGTTATCCCCAAATATAAGTATCTCCTCTCTGCCTGTGACAAAATCATACTATTTTTAGCATTATATAGAAATGTGATAAAGGAAAGAGAAACTCCGAAGATGTGGATTAATTCATAGTTTGCTCCTTTTATGGCCTGTTGGTTTAAAAAACTATGCTATTTTTAAGTTTTTAAGGAAATTCCTTTAACTTTATGACAGGTGACCAAAGGTGGGAATGTTCACAGCTATAGAGCAAGGGATTATTTCTTCTTTATTTATTACACTTGAAAGTATCACTCATCGACTGCTGCAGTTAGGAACATACAACTCCCAGATAATAAAGGTTAAGTGTGCATAAATTTGAGATCTGCTTACAACTGACCTTTAGCTGTCTTGTTAGCATTTTTGACAGAAACTTAAAATAAGGTTATTCCATAAAATAATTTGATTCTCCATTCTCAAGTCCAGATTTGTTACTCAGTAATTAATACCTTTCAGCTAGACAGAGCTTTCAGTATTGGTAGTAAAGCGACAAGCCATCAAGATGGTGAAAAAAGGTGAGCAGGTCAACGGGAAGAAGCAAGAAGCACTGGGCTCCAATCCTCACTCTGCAACTGCTTGGCATGTAGTCCCAACGTGTCACCAAGACTCTCCACTCTTTATAGATTGAATTGGACAGGCTCTGGGGCACCTGGGTGGCTCTGTCGGTGGAGCATCCAACTTCAGCAGAGGTCATGATCTCACAGCTCATGGGGTCAAGCCCTATGTTGGGCTCTGTACTGACAGCTCAGAGCCTGGGGCCTGCTTCGGATTCTGTGTCCCAGTCTCTCTCTGCCACTCCCCCACTCATGTTCTGTCTGTCTGTCTCTCTCTCAAAAATAAATAAACGTTAAAAAATTTAAATTGGACAGACTCACCATCTTTATACGATTGAGTCCACCCATCCATGAGTATAGTCAATATACTCATTTGTTTATAGAACACTGTACCATTCTTCCATTTGTGCTTATCAATAACCTTTCGTCCTTGTCCCCATAAACGTCTTATGCATTGACTGTTAGCTTTGTTACCAGTTTTCTTTAAGGGTTTGTTTTGCTTTATTTCTTGCGATTGTGAATATTTTAAAAAATATTTTCTATGTAGTTTTTAGTGGCATATGGGAATGCTATTATTTTTAGTGTGCTGATCTTTTATGCAGCAATTTTTCTGAACTCTCTTCCTAATTAAACTTGTTTGTAGATTCTCTGGGCATTCTATGTACATAGTTAAATCATCCTCAAATGACAAGAGTTTTGTTTCTTCCTTGCCAATATTCATACGTATTTTACATTCCTCCTTAGTTAGAACCTCCAGTGCAATGTTGAGATGATAACAGTCTCCTTGTCTCCTTTGCATGGATTTCTCCATAATGAGAATACTCCTAACATTTCACCATAAAGTATGATAATTTGCTGTAGGTTTTTGCATTGAGTTTTTATTTTTTAATGAATGATTTCATCAAATGCTTTGTGTGCATCTATGAAGATGATCTCATTTTTCCTCCTTTGATTTAAAACTTTAAACATGCTGTTGAAGTATCCTGGTGTTTCTGCAGTACAGCCTACCTGCCACAGTTTTTGTGTTTTTTTTAAATTTTTTAATGCTTATTTATTTCTGAGAGAGAGAGAGAGAGAGAGAGAGCACAAGCTGGGGAGGGGTAGGAAGAGAGGGAGACACAGAATCCGAAGCAGGCTCCAGGGTCTGAGCTGTCAGCACAGAGCCCGATGCAGGGCTTGAACTCACAGACTGTAAGATCACGACCTGAGCCAAAGTCAGACGCCTAACAGACTGAGGCACCAGGAGCCCCTTACGTGGCCACGGTTTTGAACATGCCACTGCATTCAGTTTGCCTCGTGCTTTATTTCGATTCAGTGAGATTGGGCTGAGCGTAGTGACAAGCTTATGCTGGCCTCTGATAGTGAGTGTGTCGTTTCCTTCTTTTTCTGTTCTTGAAAAGTCTGTACAAATGGGACATTTTTCTATTTTTTTAAGGTTAGATCATTTCATTGTGATTCAATTTTTAACATGTTATTTCTGTAAGGATTTTCTCTTTGGTCTCTTAGTGATTTAAAAGTGTCTTTAAGGGGCCCCTTGGTGGCTCATTCGGTTAAGCGTCCAAGTTCAGCTCAGGTCATGATCTCACAGTTCGTGAGTTCGAGCCCCACATCAGTCTCTATGCTGACAGCTCAGAGCCTGGAGCTTGCTTCGGATTCTGTGTCTTGCTCTCTCTCTCTCTCTCTGCCCTGCTCACGCTCTCTCTCTCTCTCTCCCTCTCAAAAAAATAAATAAACATTAAAACAATTTTTTAATAAAAGTGTTTTTAAATTTCCAAATATATGGAGGTTAAAAGTTTGCCTATTGTTTAGTTAGTTCAACATTTGTATTATTTAATTTTCTTCAAAAAAACGTGACACATATGACATAGATATTTTGGAATTTCTTGAAACTTACTTTGCGTCTTACCACTGTTCAGTTTCCTAAACTGTCTCTAGGATGCTTGTAAAAAATCTGTCTTATCTAATTATTCAACGCAAGGTTTTATAGAGTCCCATTAAGTAGACCTTATGTCTAAAATGTGTCTAAATTTCATACTGAAAGGGAAACAAATAATAATAATTTAAAAACTCAGAAAACGAAAGCAATCATGGGGTGACTAGCTAGCCCACCAGATACTAAAATCTGTTATACCGTGTGATAATCAAATCAAAATAGTACTGGTTTATGAATAAGAAAGTCCTGTGAAACAAAATAGAAAGTCAAGAAGTAGGGCTTTCTAATCAGTGAAAGATTATTTAATAAATACTTTGGGACAACAGGATAGCCCTTGGATAACAGTTACAGTTGGAAGAAAGTCTGCCACCTTACACCAAGAAAAGTTACAAATGGATTAAAGATTTCAATATAAAGAAATCATAAAAGTACTAGAATAAACCATTATAAATTGTCTTTTCTAATTGTTTCTATTCTTTCTGTTACAAAATGGGAAAAAAGCTTTTTAATGATGACTCAAAATTCAGAACCCCACAAAAGATTAATGAATTCTAAAACAAACAAGCAAAAGTCTTCATGGCAAAAAAATTTTTTTGAAACTTCTATAACATACAAAAGTTATATCTCCACAACATAAAAGAACTTAAGAAACAGAGAGAGAAAGAAAGAGAGAGAAAGAGAGAGAGAGAGAAAAGAAAGCAAATATCAGTGGTGGCAAAGGATGTGAAAAGACAACTCACAGGAAAAGGTGTACAAATGGCTTTCAAAAATATCTTTAAAAGGTGATTATTCTCACATTAAGAAAAATGGAACTTAAAGCAACACTGAAATATTGAAATTTACCTGTAATATTGTCAAAAATCCAAAACTTTGATAGCATTTTCTTTGGATAAACAATGGAAAAACAGCTACTGTCATTTATTGTTGATGAAAATGTAATTTAGTACCATCCCATGAAGCACCATTTGGCAATTTCTATCAAAACTGCAGATATTATACATCCTTTGAGAAAGCAATTTCCCTTCCAGGAATTTATCCTAGATCATACTTATAATTACCTTTTTTTTTTTTCACTTTTCTATGCCATTATATTTTTTTAATTTTTTTTAACGTTTATTTTCTGAGAGAGACAGAATGCGAGGGGGAGAGGGGCAGAGAGAGAGGGAGACACAAAATCTGAAGCAGGCTCCAGGCTGTTAGCACAGAGCCCAATGTGGGGCTCGAACTCACGAACTGTGAGATCATGACCTGGGGTGAAGTCGGATGCTATACTGATTGAGTCACCCAGGTGCCTCGACAATCTTTTAATAAGAGAATTTAATCTATTTATACTTGTGATAGTTACTTATATATTTGGATCCATCCTACATATTATGTCCTCTTCATGCATTTTCCTGGGGGGGATGTTTGACCAGCCTCCTGTTGGAGGACTCTGTCTTCTGTCGATAGAGCTTTCTTCATTCCGTCTACTACATTCTACTCTCTTGAAAGTTAATTTCATTTCTATTCTTTCAGTGAGTACCCTTGCACTTTAATACGCTTAATTAATTTTAAAGCTAACCGATAACCTTATTCCTCATCCTTATCAATGCAAGGAACTTACTTTGATTCAGATCACCTTATCATCGTCTCTACTTTTGCTTTCTAGTATCGCGACCTCACTTTGTAACCTCACCACAATTAATGATTTTTTTTTTAATTTTTATAGTCAGTGCTTACTTGGTCTTATCCATTTGTTCAACAATTTATTTACTATTATCTCTTGCATCTCATTTCTTTGTCTTGTGCTCAGCTTATTCTTTAGTACATTTTATCCTTCAGTCAGGATGATGATCTCTGGGTTAAAACAACAAACAAAGAAACAAAAATCTCCATCTTGGTCAAATCCATTTAGTTTGCCTTTATCTTGCATGCTGGTTTGGCTAAGTATGGCACTGAAGATTGCTTTTCAGTGTGTTGAGGGAGTTTTACCCTGTCTTGTGGCCTCTATTTTGTTAATGAGAAGTGTAATTTCAAGTGTAATTTTGATTGTTTATATGTAATCCGTCTTTTGCTTCAGATGCTTTTAAATGTTTTCCTTGACTTTGGAGGTTGATAGTTTTTCTGAAAAGCGTCCAGATTTGCACCTTCAGTCTGAAGATGCACATCTTTCTTCAATTACGGAAGATGCGCAGGCATGATTTCTCCAAATACTGCCTTTCCTGCCTCCCCCCTGGGTCACGTGTGGGAGCTTCCCAGATGGCGGACACCTGTGCTGCCTCTGCGTTGGCCTTCCAGGTTCTGTGACCCAGTCCCCTCCTTTTCTTTTCATCTGGGGTCAACCTGTTCACCAACGACTGGATTCTTAAGTTAATGATGCTCTATATTCTTCAGGAATTTTATTTAGTTCTTTCCTAAAGAATGCAATATTCTACGTTTTAAGTACTTAAAAAAATTCTTTCCAGATTTATTCTGTAATTTCTAGTTGCTAGTTCCAGAGCTCATTCCCATGCTCACTGGTCTAGTCAGTCTTCCTTATGGTGGCTCCATCACCACGATGGTGCTAAGTGTTAGTGGGGTTGTATTTT
Source organism: Panthera leo (assembly GCF_018350215.1). NCBI lineage: Eukaryota > Metazoa > Chordata > Mammalia > Carnivora > Felidae > Panthera > Panthera leo. The sequence goes on from NC_056683.1 coordinate 145,582,435, forward strand.
CTGTGGCAGCCCTATGCACCTAGATGATGCAAGTATTAACACTTTGGCATTTGCTTTGTCTGGGCCCCAGAAGTTTCCTTCCCAGGGTTGAGGAACAATGTTTTTTTCTTAATTCCCTGACTTTACATTCCCCTTCGGGTTTCTCTTTCTCAAAGGAGAGTTTTCCCATCAAGAGCTTTGTCACACATCAAGCTCTCTTTCTCTTTCTACAAACTTTCTTTCTGTTTCCACAAATATATGAGAGTCTTTCTGGCCCCCTTTTCACAGGGCAGCCCTTCTAGGGTTCTACTTATATGCAGGAGTCTCAGCTTATCCCTTCACTTACCAAATGGCCTATTTGCCTGGACTCTGGAGACATTGAAACCTCAGTCCCAGGCTTCCCATCTGGTCTATATCCGATATTCTCTCAAGCCACACAGCATTACCTCTGTGACTCTGGGTTTTGTCTTTAAGTCTAGCATCTGAAGATTTCCTGACATCGACTTTGCATTGAACACACTTTGGTGTTTTTCAGACTTTAAGGGTCCACGTTAAGCTTGTCTTCCAGCCTGTGTGAGGTGTCCTTCTTTTTGACACTTGACATACAGCATTTTTCATGCTAAGAAATCTTATTTTTGCATCAAAAAATTCATGTATCTGTACATAATTTTAACTGTATATTCAGTATCACTGAAAAAGTTTAAAATGATATTCTTTCGGTTATTCATCATAGTCACATCCACATGCATTTGAAAAATAAAAGTACATCCATGTTTGGAATATGTTACATACACTGTCCAAAAGACAGTGTGTAATGCCCATGTAATTTGTGAGACCTCTTTCAATAACTCAACAACCTCTTCAAGGAAGAAGAGTGGAGCTGAAGCTTGATTTTAGAAATCCTATAATAAGTCCAAATGAAATCATAATATATTAATAGATGATTATACTATTAGATAATTAGATAACCTAAACTATTTTAGATTAGTTTGTGATTTTTAAGCAAGATCCTCGGTTCTGATTATAGGAGTTGTAATAGCAGATATTTCCAATTATATTTCATTTGCTAATTGAAGCAAAGATATGAAAGTGTAAGAATAAGTTTCTAATTTGAGGTTTATAATGAAAATCATTAACCTCATCGTGTTTCTGACCTTTCAGTATAGCATTACTACATTACACATTTGTTACGGGGATAAAAAGTTATATATGATGGGCCAGGTAAAGTTGGAATTTTATTGCTTTTGACCAAAGGTCACTGCGAGATTTAGAGATAACTTGTGAGTACTGTGTGATCTTTAAAAAGTTATGAAACATAAATTTTAAAGAGAGAGAGATTCTGTGAGTAAAACTAATTGATGTTCCTGGAGTGAATGTCCAAGTAATCGTCGATCAGTATATTACCATGTAATTTTACCTGATGTATCTAAAATGGCCCTTGTTCTGTGATGGACTTCAGACAAATTTCTTTTAATTCTGGATTTCTTGCATAAATGTTGAAGAAAGTTTCCAAAAGTTTATAAGTTTGAAAACTAGTATTTTTATAGTAGTACTAAAGAACTATAAAGTGTAATATGTCATTAAAACTAATTAGCCTAAGACCAAAATTACTTACGATATAACTAAAGAAAAGGTTTGTTTCTAAATAAACAGTAAATAAATAACCTTTTGTAATCTAAATGAACAAAAGAAGCCATCGATTGAAAAGAATCCTAAGGGATAGTAGTCACCATGTCCTCATTTATCTTTTCTTTAAATTTTGGTTTTCATCTTGAATTATTCTCAACATCCATATTTTTTAAAAAAGAATTTGTATTATTATTACCAAGATATTAATTATGGACATACATTAATATGTTCGTTTTGATGATACTGTGAAAAACAAAACTTTTCCTTCTGAAGTTTTAAAAATAAATGGAATAGCAAATTAATCCCTAAATGATTTCTAATGAGGCTAAATAGAAACACCAAGAAGCAAACCATCCTGATTGTCTATTAAAACACTCATAAAATTCCTGAAATGTAAATAATCATTGCAATCCCAATGGAGGAAACATAGCATTTTATTTGTAGAATACATAACATTGTAGAAAATTTAAATCTATAGAAACCTACAGGCCCCATCATGCTACAAGGCCAGTGATCAACACCAGGCCCTCTGTGCACTTTGCTGCGGTCCTCAGTCTTGGCTCTAGAGATGGCCATTCACCATCTGGCCATTGTTCCCTTAACTGAGTATCCTCTCGAAGGGTTAGCACAGAGGACAGATTCGAAAGGTCGGAATTGAAATTCAACACGTGCTTCTTGAGTATTCACCTGTTATGTGCCTTTCAAACACCCTTTCGGGCAATGACAGAACTTAAACAACAGAACTTAAAAAGCTGCAATGAGTACATGATAAAGTGTACCTAGCAAATCAAACGGGGTTGGTCGGCAGTGGTAAGAGGGTCTTACTGAACTGAAATCTAGATACGAGGCGTTGCCAACACCCCAGAGGTCTGGAGAGAAGGGGAGCAGGGCTTTCAAAGATAGTGTCTAAGGAGGAACAAGTGAGGCTAGTCTGGTCAGAGAACAAAAGGCACCAGTGGTTCCAGAGAATAGTGTTGCAGAAGGATGGTATGATGCAACAGGACCTGGGGACGGATCAGGGAGGCCCTGTTGAAACTTGAGTCAGGAGCAACCACAGATCAGGACCCAAGAGTATGGAGAATGGAAACGGGAAGGCAAAAGTGGAGACAAGGACATTATTGGTTGCCGCAAGCTGATGGCTTAGACTAAGCAGGATATATGCAAAATGGCGGGAAAGGAAATGAAATCAGAATTTTCTTGGAGATGTAATCAATTGGAAAATGATGGACTGAACACCTGACTTGAAGGAAGGAAATCAAGGACGGCCCCTAATGCTGGGGGTGTGGGGTCAGGAGGCCCAGGGCCAAGTGTGTCACATAATGAGAACAGAAAAGAGACTTGAGGATTAGACAAAGTGAAGGTCACTGGCGACCTGGGAAGATGCACCTGCAGTGGAATGAATGGTAGACAGGTGGGCTGGAGAGAGAACAGGAGTGAAGAAGCATAGACAACTTTACCACGGACAAATGAAAACGATGCGTAGCTGGCAGGAGCTTTACAAAAAAAGAAAAGTACATCAGAGAGAAGTCAGATATATCATTAAACAAAACACACATGATATCTCCTGATTGTAAATGGAATGTCAGAGGATTTACCAAGGCCTAGGCCACATTCTTCACCCAAAACAATATTATAATAAAAAGAGGAACCCTAGAAGATATTCAAGTAGTAAAAAAGTTATGTACAAGAAAAGTCGCCCTATAGCAAACAGAGAAATAATCTATACTATTTCAAGTAGTTTGTGACCTCAAAATATACTGACAAGTTGTTATTCCATTAAGGCAACAGATCTACAATGATATCAGATATACCAAATAATTGTCAAATGGGTCAGAAGAACTCACGGGAAAAGGATTTCTGGTAGAAATGAACGGCTATGGTCAGTGAGCTTGTAGTTACAGATCTAGAGGTAATCTTTTCTTTCTCAACTTCTCTCCCTCAGTCTTCCATTCAATTTTGCTGCCCCTCAATTGCTGCTTCTTTTTTTTTCTCTCTCTCTCCTTTATTCTTTCTTCCATTGTTTTTCTTTCCTTCTTTTCAAAACATCTGAGAATAAGAATAGTGTGTGCTCAATATTTATGAAGACATTGTGAAATGGGAAGGAAGGAAAAAAAACAAATGCAGCTTTAAGCTACTCAGAAAAGATACTGTGAAAACATAATGCCAGGGGAAGGATGGAAGGAGGAAGGAAGGAAGGAAGGAAGGAAGGAAGGAAGGGGAAAAAGATACAGTAGACAAACCATGGCGATATTAGTTATGGCAATATTAGTGTTTGAGTAGACTGAGACAGCCTGCATTAGTAATGATAAAGGGATGGAGACATGAGGATAAATGGAATGGTCACCAGGAGATTATAATTATGCCTAACAACAGAGTCTAAGAAGTAGTGTCATGTCCTGCAGCCAGAGAGTCTGGTTTCAGATCCCAGCAACCTCTCCTACTAGCTGCAGACCTTAGGCAAGTTATTGAACCTCTTAGTGCCTCAGTTCTCCATATTGAAAATTGAGATACTGATAATTGTTACCTCTTAGAGTTGTTATAAGGATCAAATGAACTGATGTTGTTGATGTTGTTGGTATCGTGGCCCCAAACAATACAAAGAAACATAGCAACAGAATTCCAAGGGGGAAAATGGCATGTCAGCAATCTTAGTAGGAGATTTTTAATTTGCTTCTCTAAGTGATGAAAGTTTGTTTTAAAATGTTTGAGAAAGACATGAGGTAGCCACAATAAAATATTTAAACAGGGTGTCTTATCTTTCACATCATTACAGAAAAAAGTGAGAAAAAAATCTACATTTTAATAAAGCTGCAAAAGAGAAAGGGAAAGTAGATGTAAGACAACAACCAGGGACCAAAAAGTAAGAGACAGAAATAAAACCAGACATAGCGATAAATGTGAATGGCTTAATGTATTAAAATAAATAAAAAGCCTTAGATAACGTTAAAGTACAAAATTTAATAATTTGCTATTTACAGGAGACATATGTACATGTGACAATGAGCTAAAAGAAAGAGAATTAGAAAAACATCAACAATATAGAAAAAATATAGTACAGATAACATATTATTAAGAACTTAGGCTACAATGTAAAATTATAGATAATAACATTGTACCTTTTAGAGGCTGAATGGCGTAGCAGTTTTTTTTTTAATTGTACAAAATAGTGTTCTAAAATGTCTTCAAATACACAAAAACCCTTGAGAAGGTTGGCGTTAGATATATGTTCCACAAAATTTTAGTGTGAATAAAGTAAATTCGATGAATATACAAGGAATATAAAATAAAATTGATGTCTGTATAAACCTCCCTGTGGGATTCATTTTCCAAGGTCAATTCCGAGAGAACAGCTAAACATTGAACTCCTAACCCCCTATTTCCCCAGTTGGCTGGGTGGTCCATGAGCAGACTGGAGACAAACCTCCCACTTGGGAAACTGCAGGACATTTGATTCACCGAGACCTACCGTAGACACTTGGAAATGTGGTGGGAGGGTTACCAGTTACTCATACCCACGGACAGGCAGGTGTGTGGCTGGAGACTCCAGAAAGCTGAGAGAGAGCTGGAGGGTATAAAAACCTCCTCATGGAAAAGGCGGTTGCTCTAAGGTCTTGATGAGCTCCTCATTTGCTTATAAGGTGATCATTGGAAGCTGCATGCATTCGTAAGGACTTGAAGACACGGCAAGTATGCACCTCTTACTGGAAATGCTGCACCCTTTGCTCTGTAAAGCAGTCTGAGTCTGCTGGCTTCTTTCCATCCATGATATCACCATCACTTCTGTCACCTTGCAGGTAGCAAGCCAGGTCATGGATACTGCAGACAGGGAAGGGCCTGGGCGAGAACAAATTCCCTGCAGCTCCCAACACATATCTTTTCTCAACCCCAGAATTTTTGTTTCTATCCCCCATTGGTGCTGCATATTACTGCAAAGGTCGGGACAAGGAGGCACAGAGGCATCATTGAGGGTGAAAAATGTAGCAATGGAAAAAGTGATATATCTCTGTTCCCAGATGAGGCAGGTGAGAGAGACTGCGGTATTTTGATTTTGAGCTGTCTTGATAGGACGAAGATTCCACTTGTCATGCAGGTTCCAGGGAACATTCTCGCAATCACATTTGATTCCTCATTCGCATACTTGCCAGGTCCCGAAAAGACACATTTCACAAGAATATATTAATGTGCAGTCCCTATTAGGTTCTTGTTAGAAATTCAGATGCTAATCTCTTTTCAACTTTTTTTTTTTCATTTTATTTTCACATATATGTTTCAACATACGCACGATAGACTCCTTGAATCCTTTTCAGTATTGCGTTTGTGCCAAAGAGTGAAATATTAACGAAGATCCCCAAAACAAATGCTCCCAGTGTCGATTATTATTGTTTTAATCTCTTGAAATTGAAAGGGCGGTGATTGTAACCCCATTGCTAATAGAATAAAGACATGATGACGTACTTCAGGTTGTGAGACGAGTTGCTTTGTAAAATGTTCCCAAAGTCCTGGAGAATGTGCTTCCCCTGAGTTGGTTGACAGCTTCATAGCTGGTCCGGCCACGCTTCGCCCCAGTGTTGTCTTCACATGGCATTTCTTCTCTCTCCTTTCAGGTAGAAATTGAGAAGCTGGATTACCATCATTATTTGCCTCTGTTTTTTGAGGGGCTCTGTGAAATGACATTTCCCTACGAGTTTTTTGCCCGGCAAGGAATCCACGACATGCTGGAACACGGGGGGAACAAGATTCTTCCTGTCATTCCACAGCTCATTATCCCGATAAAAAGTAAGTGAACAGGTGAAAAAGCATCATTCAGCTTATAAGGTGCCGCTTTTTGACAACTTGCTAATGAAACAATAAAACACAACAGGCTGACGCTTTCCCCAGGTTTTGCGGGAATTTTATAAATTGACTTACAGGGCCAGACATCCCAAATCTACTATGTCCCATCATTGATCCTGCACCGAAGACTAACCACATAAATAAATTGCATGGGGTTTATGCCAACTTAAGCTGCTCCCCAGTAATGACACAAGCATTAAGATTAATTTACACATGCAGAAGTCAAGTATGTGTCTTTGTATTAAACGCTACCACTGACTTCCAAGTTCTTTTAAAATGACATCCCTAATTTTTAAATTACAATATAAACCCAATCACGTTTAGTATCTTTTAGGTAGTAGGATTCGTAATTTTAAGGAAAAAAAGTCTGGAATGGAGAATTACTATTACTAAATATTTGAATTTTTTAATCTGTAATATAGGGAAACTCTAGAGTAACCCTGTCATTGACGTCATCTCTTTGTTTATAGAATGAAATGCTTTCTTTCTATGGCCACATTCTTCAGATATGAGTCCCTCTGGACGAGCTGGCTGAAGAAAACCCTCTCCCAAAGCGTTTCTCAGATTTGCACTCATGGGATGGCCTGTAATGGCTCCCAAACAAGGCCCAAGTTGTCCTCATGTTGCTTCACAGCTGCTGTTGGCCCTTATAATGGAGCCATCGTATTGGGATGAGACTCCAGGAGGGGACGGCCAGCCTCTCAAGTCTGAATGGCCAGGTCTGGGCCACCGTCCACCATCATGCCCCGGTTGTGTGTGCACCGGTTGCCCGTCTACACTGCTGCTGCTGATAGAAAGCAGAGGGGTGGTGCTGAGCGCCTCCTGGGCAGGGGTATCCCACCGTTTCCCAGCCACAACTGCCCTAGGCAGCTCTGCCTTGTTCCCTAGTCCAGGATGAAGGACTTCCTGGGATGATTGACAGGTCACCTGCTTAGTCTCCTAGCCTCTGGGGGAACCCCACCCTCACTGTCTCATAGGTGCCCTTGTCATGTGCTTTGACCAAAACAAGAACTAAATGGTTCAACGTTGGGTCATGTCCCACAGCCTGGCTCATGTAATCTTATCCATGGTGACCTTTTTATTGATTTGAATTAGGCCTCATTAGAGTTCCAGGTTCGGGGCAGTCCTGCTGTCACTGTTGAAAGTGAATCAACCCCGAAACTTCCTGTCATGTTTTTGAGATTTTTTTTGGTCAGAGATCTGTAACTGACCACTCCAGATCTCCACCAAGACACAGAAGTAAAACCAGGTGAAAGGACAGGCGACCTGCTGTGGAAAGTAATGTGGAGAGAGAAACCGCACTTGAAAACCATTTTCCTTTCCCTTTGTGCATCAGCAGAGTGAAGGGCTGATCTTTGAAGTCCTTCAGGAAGGATATATAACACTGAGTCACAGTAAAACCTTTTCCAAATGTGATTTATTCTAACAGCTCACAGTTTTTGAACATGTTAAATTCTAGCTGAAATGCTACAGTTTCTAAAGAATGATGCACAAGTTTTATTGACAAATAGAAAGGCCCAGAACATTCTCCCCAGAACCTATCTTTACAGTACACGATCCTTCACCTCCTGCCCCCAGCAGAATACCAGCAACATCTGGAAGTCTGTTCTTTTCTTTAAAAGAAATTGATCTTATTAGAACCACTGTCTTCTCGGGACTTTTTTGCTCATATCTCCTTTAAAAACACTGATGGGCAGAAAGAGGGTTTCTAAGTAATATTTTGATATACTGTTTACGATTAAAAACATACCAAAGCAGAGCATTGCAGACCAAGGTGAATTGATTTTCAGTTTTGTTTCATCTGTATTTTAGAGATGTTTAAACGAGTTAAGAGAGAAGTGATGTGTTCTAAGGACAAAATTCACAGTATGCACATCCTAGAGGTAATTTGCTCACAAGTGAAAACATTATTAAGAACTCAGTAAACGTGTTTTGTCAGGTAAAATTAACTATATATGAATTTGGTAATTCAAGGTTCTAGAGGCAATGAAAATTTATTCTGGTAGATATCGTTGCTTTTCTTCCTGGGCTTCTGCTATTATATACTGATCCTGAATCTACCTTGGCTTACTTCTCCATCTGTTTACATCACTGAAAGCCAATTTTTTTTCCCCTCAGGAAGGAATACTGATTATGTAAGATCATGCACAGTTCCATCACAGTGTGAAAAATATTACGTGCAAAAAACTAAATCCTTCAGGTGAATTCTGGAATGAGGCTAACTGATCTAGAAGCAGGCTGATACACATAATTGGCATAGCACGTTAATAGGGGTGTGTGCCTTACTTTCAAGCTGTAATATTAGAATGATTTTGGCTCTCTCCAGGGGCAAAAATTAATGTCACCATCACCAGCTGGCAGTTTTTGAATAGTTTTTCTTGAATTCTAACTAATACCTCTAGTAGTAAAGCAAAATATAAAAACTCCCAGCAAGGGTAAGAAGGGGAATGGGCTTCCTATCTACTTCTAGAATCTGGGGTTGATTTCAGTTAATTACAAGGCTCGTCACACCAATACAAAAAAAAAATTAGATACATTCAATGACTCTAGACTTTCTAATGTGAAAACAGGTAAGAAGACCCTTTTCTTTCTCATTCTATCTTTTGTTCAAGACCCCAAGTGGGGTCATTCAGTAATAACCAGAAGAGCACACACCTAACACCTCATTCCATTTATGCTGCTTTACAGTTGTTCCCCTTACCTCCCACTTTTTGGGTTATTCTAGGTCAGAAACTCCAAGAAAGTACCAGTATAAAGTAGTCAGGGTTGGCAAGGGAGCACTGATTGCTGAGAGCAACCAGAAAACTTTGTAGTCAAGGATGAGATGAACTCTCTCAGCAACCTGAACCATGGGCTGTAGATTTCCATTTACTCCATCCAATTAGGAAAACATAAATCCATCAAAATACAGAACAATTCCAGGGAGGAACCTCTAGAAACTTTGCATATTAAACTCAGAAGGGGATTCCACTGGTGTCCAGGAGGATGAAGAGGTGCCGAGAGCAACCACAAATGCTGATTGTGGGAATCTCTGTCTTCAGTAGAAGCAAGAACAATAACAATAACACCGCCACATGGAGCCATTCATAAAACGCTGCTTCACACAAGAAGGAAATATCTGGAACAGTGACAGAAAAAGAATACCTCAGTGACATTTAGTGTAGGATCCAGAAGAAACCTGTAGAAAGTTGTATGACATCCTCGGGATGCAGGAAGATGTGGCCTCTAGGAGACAGAGGCGGAAACCCACAAGAGGAGACAAGACTGAAATGAAAATAAACCAATGCTGAGCGAGACAGGGAGACTAAAGATGACAGAGCACAAAAGACTCGGAGTCAAGACTCAGACTCAGACAAAGACTCTTTAGTCAAGAGACTAAAGATCACATCTGCACAGCGGCATCGGGAATGATCATCATCTGCGTGGCACCGAATTGTCAATGGAGGCCACCACCTTAGGACGCTCTCTCAGAAAAGACGAGATAAAAATAAGGTGAGAAAGAATATAAAATGGAGAACAGAGACATAAACAGGAGCTAACAGTTATAGGGAGTCCCAAGAGGAAACATCAAAACAATGGGAGTAGAAATGATAATGGCAAAGGTGATTGAAAGACATTTTTTTCTGAGATAGAAAATACCCCTTATTTTGCAGGTAGAAAAAGCTCGTTGCAGTCTAAAGACAATGAATAAAGAGAGACCCGTATCTAGGCACATTTAGTCAAAAAGCTTAGATTATAACATAAAGAAAAGCCCTTCAAACATTTAGACAGGGAAAAAGGCTACACAACAAAGAAATAAAAATAACCGGGGCTAAGAATTTTTCCAACATTAATCTGAGACAACAATGAGAATCAGAAGAGAAACACCTTGAGTACATTTCATCCAGTTCACATGAGCAAAAGACATGATGTATATAACAAACTGCATGAACATTTGAGGGGAAAAAGACTTATAATGTCCACTTGCCTGTCGTACAAGAAGTTACTGACAATATGCTTTAACTCTCAGAAAGTAAAGCAAAGTTAAGAACCCCAAAATGAGGATGTCATAGTGTGAATTAAGAGCCACTGAATCTCAAGTTCAGTTTAAATAGTTGATGGAAAAGAATTTGAAAACTGCATGAAATCTCAAGTAATCATTTTGGAGTTAATGTGTATAAAAGGCCAGGAAACTTGGGTCTAAGCCTTCAAAATCAATGGGAATGATGGAAGTGGTCAAAACAGAACATACATGTTAAAATGACAAACACTGAGTAGAGAGCAAGGAAGTGCCATGAGTCAAAAGCACAAAATAAGGTGAAAAACATGAAGTCAAAGATATTAGCTGTGACAATTGACTTTCCAATTGGTTTGTGGGGAATAAACCGAATATAAACTTTCTCTGTGTATATAAAACTAAATAATACTTAAAGAGTTTAAAAATAACTGGTGCAGCCACTCTGGGAAACAGTATGGAGGTTCCTCAAAAAACTAAAAATAGAACTAGCTTACGACCCAGCAATTGCACTACTAGGCATTTATCCACGGGATACAGGTATGCTGATTCGAAGTGACACATGTACCCCAATGTTTATATGTTTATAGCAGCACTGTCAACAATAGCCAGAGTATGGACAGAGCCCAAATGTCCATCGATGGATGAATGGATAAAGAAGATGTGGTATATATATGTGAATATATATATATATATATATATATATATATATATATGTATGAATATTACTCGGCAATCAAAAAGAATGAAATCTTGCCTTTTGCAACTACATGGATGGAACCAGAGGGTATTAAGCGAAATTAGTCAGAGAAGGACAAATATCATATGACTTCACTCATATGAGGACTTTAAGGGAAGGGAAGCAAAAATAATATAAAAACAGAGAGGAGGACAAAAACTTAAGAGACTCTTAAATATGGAGAACAAACAGAGGGCTGCTGGAGGGGTTGTGGGAGGGGGGATGGGCTAAATGGGTAAAGGGCACTAAGGAATCTACTCCTGAAATCATTGTTGCACTATATGCTAACTAACTTGGATGTAAATTTAAAAAATAAATTACATAATTTTTAAAAATTAAAAATACGTAAAAATAAAAGATATATTGGGACAAATAGGGAAAACAGAAGGGAAGAGCAGTTATTTTAATTGTGGAAAAGTAGAATTTAATATAAAAAAGTTTCACGTGTATAAAGAGGATCAGTTTATATTGATAAAAATGTTCTAGGTAAAGATGTAATTAGCATGAGCCTTGGTTCTTGGAAGGCCATGGCATCATGTTTAAAAAAAAACAAAAAAACCAGCTACCTAAATTTCCCTCTGGAAGAAGAGTAAACCTCTTGACTGAGAGACAATATGATACTGGTCCTCCGCTGTCTGACCTTCAGCTCTAAGATTTGTGATCTTGCCAATCCAAGGGGACAGCCTGCCTCTAGAGCGCCATGTCCCCAACCTCAGCATGCATAGGAATCACCTGCAGACCCGGTGAAATGCAGGTTCCACACAGCAGCTGTGAGATGGATCTGAGAACTGGATTTCTAACAAGCCCCCAGTGTCTGCTGCTGCTGCAGGGTCAGGGCAAAGCTGACCAGGGCCAAGATTACGCTTGACACACCAGATCCTTCCAGAAGATGCCGGGAATGAGAACAAGGTAAGGGATGAGTTGGTGGAAACAGATGAATGATCATTTTCCATCTTACATTTAGGAAATCGAGAGATGTTGCTTCATTCATGCTATGAATAATTAGAAAAATATAGCTTCAAGTTTTTAGGCCTTAAAAGGAATCACTAGTGGGCTAAAATAGGTGGTTATCATATGAAGTACTAGGGAAAGAAAAATGAAAAATGAAGCTAAGGCAATAACTTAAAAAAAGCCAAGGTAGCATGTAAAAAATGAAAAAAGTAGGATGACAAAAGGAAACCCAAATAGTCTGTTATGACTACAGATAAATGAGAGAAATAGTTATTAATCACAAAAAAAAATATGTCTTGGTCTGGGAACTTCCTTGAGAGATTGTCCCCACTGTCTGATTGTTCCCAACCATATGATTTTAGTGGGACTGCCAGTTACCAAGTAATGATCAGAAGCTAGCTCTCACAACAAAAGCCAAATAAATACAATGAAAAGGCAACCTCCCGAATGAAAGAAAATATTTGCAAATCATGTATCTGATAAGGGGTTAATATCCAAAATATATAAAGAACTCATACAACTCAATAACAAAAAACAGATCCAATTTTTAAAAATGGCCAGAGGATTTGAATAGACATTTTTCCAAAGAAGACATACAGATGGCCGACAGGCACATGAAAAGATGCTCAACATCACTTAACATCAGGGAAATACAAATCAAAACCACAATGAGCTGTCACCTCACATCTGTTAGAATGACGGCTATCAAAAAGACAAGAGACAACAGGTGTTGGCGAGGATATGGAGAAAAGCACAACCCTCTTGCACTGTTAGTGGGAGTATAAAATGGTGCCGTCACTGTGGAAAACAGTATGGAGGTTCCTCAAAAAATGTAAAAAAGAACTAACATATGATCTCGCAATTCTACTTCTGTGTATTTATCCGAAGAAACAAAAACACTAACTCAAAAAGGTATGTGTACCTCCATGTTCACTGCGGCATTATTTACAATGGCCAGATACAGAAACAACCTAAGTGCCCGTTGATAGGTAAACAGATAAAGAAACTGTGGTATATATATTATGGGATGTTACTCAGCCATAAAAAAATGAGGACATCTTACAATTTTTGGACGACATGGGTGGACCTCAAGGGCATTATGCTACATGAAATAAGTCAGAGAAATACAAACACCATATGATCTCACTTATATGTGCAATCTCAAGAAACTAAAACAAAACAAAACGAAAAACAAGTTCATAGATACAAAGAACAGATTGGTGGTTGCCAGAGGTTGGGTGTTGGGGGTGGGAGAAATGGGTGAAAGTGGTCAAAAGGTACACACTTCCAGTTGTAAAACAAAGAAGTCATGGGGGATGTTATGTACAGCATGGTGACTGTAGTTAAGAATATTGTGTTGGCATTTAAAAGTTGCTAAGACAGTAGGTGTTAAAAGCACTCATCACAGGAAAACAATGTTTGTAACTATATGTGGTGACATGTTAATTAGGCTTGTTGTAGGGATCATTTTGCAATTTATATAATCACCAAATCATTACACTGTACACCTGAAACGAACATTGTATGTCAATTATATCTCAATTTCTAAACATTTAACTCTCTTCCACAAGCTTATCTTCTTCCCCCCACCATCTTTATGATACAGTCATGTCACTATTTTGGTCAGATCCATAATCAGCTGTTACACTACTGTGATCACACCAGTCTTGTTTGTCGCGAATCACACATCTACGGTTACATTTCTTTCCTTAGACAGCCTGTCTCTCTTAGCAGTGATCATTGTCTTTCCTGTGGTTTGCTTGATTTGTATATACTTACTATTTTTTTTCAAACACTTCAAGATCTAGCAAATGAATGTTGTTTTCCAAATGTTCAGAACATCAGGTAACCCATCAATTTTCTTTTTCTGGAGACTTTGGTCCTTCCACCCTCCATCTTTCTGCTCCAATCTGGTGACCTGAGACGTTGTTACTCCTCTCTCAGGTTTACCCTCTTTTTCCCTAGCTGTGTGTCTTGTTTTCCTCATCATTTTTATAGTGCACACGTTCCAGTAGTTTCCTGGAAGTGTATGAAAGGTATAGTTTTAGTCCTTATTATCTGGAAATCCTTCCATCACACTTGATTATTAGTTTGGCTATGTTGAAAATAATGTCCATTCCGAATTTTGAGGTCACGTCTCTGTTGCCTCCCAAGTTCTTACCTTGCTTTGAACATCTTGATGCCATTGGGGTTTTCAGTCATTTGCCTGTGGCCTCTATCTCCCAATCTCTGAAAGCTTTCTGGATACTCCCCACATGGTGATGTCAAATTTCATGTTGATATGCATTCATGCAGCTATGTGTTCATTCATTGTCCTGGGAAATTTCAATTTAGAGTCATAGGTCTTTCAACACTAGAAACTTTTGACTCCCCCAAAACTTAACTATTAATAGTCTATGGTTGCCTGGGAGCCTTAGGGATAGCATAAACAGGTGATTAACACATATTTTATATGCTATGCGTATTATATACTGAATTCTTACAATAAAGTAAGCTAGGGGAAATGTCGTTAAGAAAATCATAAGGAGGAGAAAGTATATTTATAGTACTGTACTGTATTTATTGAAAAAAATCTGCATATAAGTGGATCCATGTAGTCGTGTAGTTCAAAGGTCAACTGCACTTCCCTTTGTATGCCCTGTGCTATAGCCAAAGCAGATGTGCTGTAAAACTTCTTATCCTGTACCTTTGCTTTCTTCAGAGAATCCCACTCTCCCATCCCCAAATGCCTCAATGGTAAGGGACCTTCAAAGCCCAGCTCTAATAGAATTGTTCTATGGAAACTCTTCTGTTTCTCCTCTCCTTGCCTACCCTAAACTCCAGCCCTCTCCCCACCCCACCTTCCCTCCGCCACAGAACTTTCTATCTTCCTTTCTTGCAGTCACTTAGAACATAATGTTAGAAAGTAACATATTCCCAACAGCATCTAATGGGCTTGCTAGTACATAGTCGATACATCAAAATATTGGCAAAATTAATTTAATCAGGTACATAACTGCCGTCCACACTAAAATTTGTATAGGTGTCATAATCAAAACTGTGAAGTGGCCATTTAGGCTTGCCACCATAATGTGTATAATACGAAAACTATTGTGTAAGAATCCCTAATATGAAGCAGCGAATAAAGAGTATAATGACATAATGCTTTGCATCGGCTAGGGAAATTATTTAAGTGGAGAGATCAATTTTTTGTTTATTCATCTTACATTCTTTCGGGTGATTCTTTTTGTTTATGAGTAGTAACGTACATTTGTGAGATGGTCTACTAGAAGGCAAGGTGACTCCAGCGGCTGAAGAATTACAGAAATATCACAGATCTACAAATAGACACCACATAGGACAGTGGCCTCATTAGGAGAGCTCTAATGAGTTGAGGTCACCCAGCTATAAAGGATAAACATGCACAGACACAGCCAAAGCCACTTAACATTCAAGCAACAATAACATTTGACAAAGCAAAATACTCTCGTTAAAGAATACTCAATGGGAAAAAAACATACCAGTTAAGGATAAAGCATGAGAGTTCATATCACAACACAAAAAATGCTCTTGAGAATTGTATTTAATTAGAAAGGAGCAAGCACAAGTGAAATGCATTATTCTTTATTTGTGATCTAATAATTTTTACTTATATACATCGAAATTTTCCAGGTAAATTATTTTTAAAGTGATAACCATAAAAAAGTAATGATTTTTAATTTAAGAAGGAAATAGCTAATTTGTTCTGAAAATATGGAAAAGGGGTCCATTAGGATTATTTTGGTTACAAAATGCAAAAAAAAAAAAAAAAAATTCAAATTGTCAGTCAGGTTTGCTTAATAATTTACATAACTGAACATCGCAGAGATGAGTCTCAATCCCAGCAAGGTTTCATCTGGTGGCTCACCATTGTCACCCTCTGCTTTGTTTCATGCAAGGTCATTTAAAGCTGGCTCCCTTTTAGCCTCCAAATGTGCCCAGTAGATCCTGGGACTACATGCTTACTCACTTACACCTGTAAAAAGACAAAGTGTCATTGTCCCTGAATCTCCAGAAAAAGTAAAAGTTAAAGATTCGCTGTGAATATCCCATCGAGGGGCACATGCTCAGCCTTGAACTGTGGTCAAGGGGGGTGGGATATCCTGGATTAACCTAGGTCATACAAGCTGCCCATAGTACAGGTTAGAGGAAAGGAGAAGGGTCAGTTTCCCCAAAGAACATGAACTCCACGTCAGATACATTTACTGAGCACCAAATATCTCTCAGGCCCCTAGCAGTTCTGTTATGCAGTTATGCAGAACCATGGGGCTAACTGCCGTTGGGCTGTGAATAGAAGTTGTGCTCCCTCCAAACTAAGCTTTTTGGAGACAATGCACGGCCCTCTATCTCTCTTCGTGCCCAGTGTTAACCTGAATTGGATGTCTACTGGGCATGTGAGATTCTCCTTTTCTCTGCCAAGCCAGTGAGACTTTGGGGTTAACCTGTTCCTGCAGCAAACCTAACTTACACTGACCAATTCAGATTCCCAAATGAGAACCCATAGCTATTGAGGGAAACGGAATCTGGAATCTTATAGCTTAAAACAGCCATTTTCTGAGGAAGTCACCTCCATCTTGTGAACTTTCAGTAGCTGTTGCTAAAGACCACCTTCCTCTGTCCTTTTCGAGAATTAGCATGGCCACTAGAAAGGCCTTGAACATGGCCTTTGCTTCTGCTGCTCTCTGTACCATTTTGTGCAATTTAGTCCAACTCGTTGAGCTTATGAGATGAATCTGCATCTCCAAAATAAGGAACTTAATACATACCTCAGAGGGTTGTGATCATTATGTGAGGTTGTGTGGAAAGCAGGCTTCTAACAAGTGGTAAGTGTTGTGTTGAATACGAGCAATCATGGTGGGATTATAATACCCAACTCTCGGATGGTCACCGTTCTTTCCTCCTTCCTCTCTACCCATTTCTCTCACACTGAACCTGTCAGTTACCATCTTTAATTCCCCATTTAAGAAGTCATAATATAAAGCTGATGTCACTCTACAAAATTTCCTGTACAGAAATAACATGTTCATAGATGCAGGGTGATAGCTCTCTGAGGCAAGGGTTAGACAACCCCAGAAATATTTGAACAGTTAGCTGGTCACTCACCAGAGGAAAGATTCTTTCTGAACCTGTGATGGGGAGTGGAAATTAGGCCCAGCCCTGTTTGAGTAGGGAAGACGAATGAGAGAGATGGAAAACAAAAATGAGAGAGGTAGCAGAGGTGATGGAAATGGAGCGTATAGCTGTCCATACCAAAAACCAAAAACCAAAAAACAAACCAAAAAAAACCCACAGTCGAATGAAAGGGATAAAGAGCTAAAAATAGAAATAGTACATTTTCAAACTGAATTCATCATGTATTGGCTGTCCTCAATTTTCCATATCATGTGATGGTTAAGAGCAGAGTCTCTGAAGTCAGACCATTTGGTCAAAATCCTAACTCTGCCACTTACCAGCTTTTAGACAAGTTAACCATGTTGGGGCTCAGTTTTTGAAATTGGCAGAAGAACGGTACCCAACTTATGGGTTATTTCAGTGATTAAATGAGTGAATACATTTCAAGCTCTTAGCAGAGCACCTAGTGTAAGTATAATAGTTACCATCACCATCATCATCACCACCATCATCATTGTCTGTCTTGATTAGGGCAAGAGTTTTTACTTGCCAAGGCTAAAACTTCATCTGCAAGTCTTCATCCTTCCATGTAGGGCTGAGTTCTAGTCGAAGTATAGTCCCACTACAGAGTGTTGCTTGCTGGCTCAGAAGATGCCAGAAAACTAAGCTCCACCGTGACCCTGAAGAACAAGCTGCTTGAGCTCAGGACCCAGCAGGTATCTAGTCTCATTGCCCAAAGTCCATGTTAAAGTCTGTGTTTGCTGTGCAGCTCTGAACCTCTCTCCTGAACAGGTTCCAAGTCTGGCTTCATTTCCACCAGGACTTGGTGAGATGCTGGGAGGAAGTTGGGTCTAACCACTCTGAGCACAGGCCTTGAGCTCATGCAAAGCAGACTCCGGCTTGCGATTAACTAGCTGTATGGTTTTGGCAAATTAATTATTTCATTTCCTCCAGGGGATTATAAAACCTACTGCCCAGAAATGATGTAAGGATTAACAAATCATATAAGTAGAGTGTTTAGCACAGTGCCAAATCAAGATGATAGTAAGAACAAATTATTATTTTCACCTTCATGGTGGCCCTTCATGGTCAGATCTCTGCAGACTTCCTAACTTTGGGTCATTGAAAAGTTAATAGATTTGAATTCTATAACTCTCATCCAAGTTATAAGAAAAATGTTAAACGGAAAATGAACTAGATCAAGTATAGACCTTGATGGTATTGCAGTGGGACCAAAATCATCAGGGCATATTGCTTGGATTCAATTGTTCACACAAGAAAAAAAAAAAGAAAGAAAAAAGAAAAAAAAAAGCCTAATTCTTCAACCATGCCTGCCTGTACCTTGCCTAGAAGGGTGGTCTTGCCAGGGGCACCCGTATGGCTCAGTTGGTTAGGCTTCCAACTCTTGATTTCCGCTCAGGTCATGATCCCTCAGGACTGGGCCCGGCATCAGTCTCTGTGCTGAGCATGGAGTCTGCTCGGGATTCTCTCTTTCCCTCTGCCCCTCTCCCTGCTCATACTCTCTCTCTCTCTTTTTAAAACAAAACAACAACAAAAATCAAAAAGGGAAAAACAAGGGACGTCTTGCCAGATGTCTCGCTGATACAGTCCTGTTATGATCTCCTTGGTAAGAATACATGAAGTAAGCTTGGCCTGATATTATAGAGAACTCCCCCTGGCTCATAGTGATCACTGCTAGTTGCTTGGGAGCTCTCAAATAATCTGCTTGAATAATCGACCCCAGAACTGTACCAGATATTGATGCCAAGCTCAGCAGGGGGTAGCTCTGCAAATTCCTGCTTTGGGGTGGAGAGGGCAGCTCCTCCTTAGAAATGGGTATGTTTATCTGCCTTCTGTTTGGTGCTATGGCTCTCAGCATGCCAGTGTTGTGGAAAGCCTATGTATGTTTTGTCCTTCCTTATAGTCTGCTGCTTCCACTGCCTTAAAGCTGGGTGAATTTAGAAACCCTCCCTCCACCAGCGGAGGGGAATGTAACAGTAATCCTCAGAGGTAGTGCCTGCTTGTCATAGCAGATTGTGACTTGGTCTTATTCGGAGAATGGAGTCAGCGTTGGCCAACACCTTCCCTTGGTCATAATTCCATCTGTCACCTGCTCCTTCAGGCTGAGCTGAGCCAGCAGGGGAGCAAGGTGCAAAAAGCCAAACCATGCACTGCTTTCTGACAAAGCAGGGTATTGGGAAGTTTAGTCTTTACCGCCATTGGAGGTGTTCAGTATGTGTGAAAGCAGGCACAGAGCCAACCTTGGCCACAGCAAGAAGGTGCAGTGCGCAGAATTACGTCATTATTCAGCTTCTTTTATGTCTGCAGAATTGTGAGTATAAGGTTGATCATGCTAGTGACTCTACTGTTAAGTCCATTTAAGTAATGAATACTTGCATTTATTTTTAAAACCATTGTTTTCTATCTTTAAGTATTTAAGGGAAAGAAAAGCCAAACGCTCTCACCAAATACTAAATTGTGCGCTGTGGTCCTAAAGTCATAATATATTCTTACCAATTGAAAAGTGAAAAAATTAATCACTTGTAATGACAAAACTTTGATAGAAAATAAAGATAATTCCTTTCTGTATGGGATAGAGAAAAATTGATGCTTTTTATGTACAGAATGCTTACTGGAAAACAATGAATTAAAGACAAAATTGTAACCCTTATTGTAGTCTTCCTGGATGTTCATAATAGCTGAGCTAAGTCTCTGATGCTTAATTATCCAGGAATATGAGAAATCCGGCCATATCATATTTATTTAGCAATTGAGTTCTGTTACTTTTAATTAGTTGGTTTTTTTTATTTTAGAGAGAGAGCTTGAGCTGGGGAGAGGGGCAGAGGGAGAGAAAGAGAGAGAGAGAGAGAGAAAGAGCGAGCCTTAAGCAGGCTCCATGCTGAGCATGGAACCCATTGCAGGGCTCTATCCCAGGACTCCAGGATCATGACCTGAACTGAAATCAAGAGTAGAACATTCAACTGACTGAGTCACCCAGGTACCCCTTTCTTCCTTTTTTTTATTTGAGAGAGAGAGAGAGAGAGAGAGAGAGAGAGAGCGCACACGTGCACATGAGCAGGGGAGAGGGACAGAGGAAGAAAGAGAAAATTGAGTTCTGTTTTGGAAGAGGAAAAATTTCTACCATTTTGAAACCTACACTTAGTTTGAAAACACATTGTGAATTCGTTATACTCTGTAAATTAATGAATTAGATGACTAGCGCCCCTTGACCGGAAAAATTTATATCCATTTAAATCTAATTCAAGTAATATATTAGGCCAAACAAGCTTAAATATTTATAAAATATTTTAACTTCAAAAAATTACTTCAGATACATGAAGACATCTGTAATAGGCAAATTCCTAGAGACAGAAAGTAGATGAGAGGTCACCAGGAGCTGGAGAGGAGAAGATTGGAGAGTTTCTGCAGAATGGGTATAGAGTTTGGAAATAGAAACTTGAAAAAGTTTTGGGAATAGATAGTGATGATAATTGCACCACATTGTGAATGTTATTAATGCCACAGAACTGTACACTTAAAAATTGTCAAATGACCCTTTATATTGTACACATTTTATATAATAAAAATAATCATTTAAGATATCAAAATAAATGAGAATGATCCAAAAACTAAAATGTCCGCCCTCAGCATTATAATACTGTATTTTCTTTCAGAAATCCTGGCCTCTGTCATATGACCAAAAATAAATATCAGAAAGCTAAGATCAATTTAGCAATGTTTGTGGTAATATAATTACTTACAGACACCAACTGAATTCACTCAAAAACAATAGAACCAATAAGAGAATTCAGTAAGTTAGCCAGTAAATAAATATATGAAAATAATATGTTTTATGTATGTGTTCTCAATAATTTTCAGAATGCATTTTGGGATAATATGCTCTTAGACAAATGGTAACAAAGTATAAAATTGCTTTGAGTAAACCTAACAAATTATGCGGAATCTAAATGAAAAATATCATAAAGCTTTTCTGAGGAGCTTAAATACAACAAGGAAAACTGAAGAGATACATGTTTTTAATGGAAAGATTCAGTAGTAAAGATGATAATTTCCCCCAAAATTAGTCTCTAAATTTATTGAATAAACATTTCAATAAATTTTTATTGAAATTATCAGTCTCAAGCATGTTTTTTAACCTGACCAAATTATGTTAAAGTTTGCCTCAAGATATAAATGGTTAAGAGTAATCAAGAAAATACTGGGAAAGAATAAGGAGAGAGTTCCATATTCCACTATATTAAAATATGCAAAGTTATGACCATGAAGAATAATATTTTAGGTAAATATGCAAAATATACTGACATTTTTAAGCAGTATTAAAAATTATGTTTTTTAATGGAATAAAACCCTATGTCTGTATACACCTATGGAAAATATCATCTCTACTGCAGTGGAGTATATAATTCTGTTCTACACAATGAGAACATAGTAAAAATATGCTTTATAAGCTACTTTTTTATTCACCTGTATCTTATAAACACTTTCCTATTTTTAAAAAATATTTTTCTATTAGATGACTTGAGTAACTATAATTTTCCATTATGTAGGTTCACCTGACTTTATTTAATCCACTGTTTTTGAAACAATTGGATTGTTTCTAGTTATAAATAATACTATCCTTCACACCCTTCCCTATCACTCTTTCTGCACTGTTGCATACATTAGACCAAATGCCCAGAAGTGAAATTGCTGGGTTAATTATAAGCATACAGTAGCCCCATCCTGCCCCCCCACCCCACACACGCACTTGTATTCATGGTTTCGCTTTCCATGGTTTCGGTTTCCTGTGGTCAGCTGCGGTCTAGAGACAGATGATCCTCCTCTGGCATATGTCAGAAGGTCGGTAGTTGCCTAACGCTGTGTCACAATGCCTACGTCATTCACCTCACTTGATCTCATCATGTAGGCATTTTCTCATCTCACATCATCACAAGAAGAGTGAGTATAGTACAATAAGATATTTAGAGAGGGACAGAGACCACATTCACATAACTTTTACTATGGTATATTGTTATAATTGTTCTATTAGTTATAATTTTTAATTTCTTACTGTATCAAATTTATAAATTAAACTTTATGATAAGAATGTACATATAGAAAAAAACATGGCATATGTGGTACTATCTGCTATTTCAAGCATTTACTGGCGGGGGGGTCTTGGAACATATCCCTCACAGATGGGGGGGGAACTACTATATTGCTATAGAAAGGTTGTGATGGCTTGTAATGTGGTATCTATGAGAGTGCCTCTTTTCCCAAACCTGTGTCCACACTGAGTATTAACTCTTCAAAACCTTTTTGTTACATGATACTCAAAATTATTAAGTAGTGTTTATCTTGATTACTAACGAAGTTGAACATTCTGGAATATTATTTATTTGTTTTATTATTTTGTGTATTATCTATGCATATTCTTTGCTCATTTTTAATTAGCAAATTCTTTTATTGGTTTGTGATAGCTATTTGTATATCAAGGATATTAACATTTATAGCATATGTCAAAAATATTTTTTTAGATTTTATTGTTGGCTTTTGCATTTTGTTTGGTGTTTCCAGTTTTAAAAGAAGTAGAAATATTTCTGTTTTTCCTGATTTCCCAGTAGTGAATCATATCTAATAGTAGAAAATGTTCAGACTTTGCACAGACTATGGCAATAATAGATTTTATGCTTGAGAAAAATCATACATGTAACTTATAACCATCTAAGATGAATAAGTTTTACCACTTTGACTTTAAATTATTTTTTTCCTTATTCTTCAGCAATTTCTATATATCTGGGAGCTCTGTCTTGTTGATTATTCTTGAAGGCAGTAAGCAGTACAATAGAAATCCAATTTTCTGAATAGAAAGGTTCCACTGGCTGATCTATAATGTCAGTGGATGTCTCATGTCAGACCCTTTTCAAAATCTTAAATCTTGAGTTCAAAGTTCTCACTTATGTCTTGACAATAGCTTTCAGGCCCATCAACACAAGAATAAACACATTCCTTCTCTTTCAAGCTACAGAATCATATTCTTTATATCTGTTAACATACTTTTTCAAAGAAAAAGAACTTTGTTTAAAAAAAGCCGTCTTTTTTATTTAATTCCATTGGGATAGTAAGAACAAAAAGACTTCCAACTTAATGGTATATCTTAATTCCTCAAGAATGAGAAAGAAAAACAGAGGAACTGAAGTGGAAAGGGGCAGCATAAAAAGATCCCTCCTGGATGAAGTTAAGGGTCTTTTATAGTGCATACACTGCCTTTATTTCACAGTGACTACAGAGGTTTTAGAACTATTCCCTGGTCATTCAGTTCCATTTTAGATGCCATTAAGAGTAACGGTTCATACATATTACTTGTCAGCCATTGTCCATCCAATAACATGTATCACAACCATGTTAATTCAATCAAGGTTGCAGTAAAATGAAATAATTATTTCCTGATAGCTATTATTACTATCCATGGTGAAAGACACTATTAGTTTATTTCCAAGTGATCAGTTATCTATACATACAGGCATAAACCTAATCAACAACAGTTTGATGTTATTGTTACTCATATATATAAAACTTTTATTGTTACTCATATATATAAAAACTTTACTCTTTAGTCAATATATTCTATATGGCAAACTCTAACATTGATAGTAAATGAGTATATCCCCAGCGGTGTTATTGCAAGCTTTGACATACATATTCTAAAAGAAGACCACTGTGATAAGCCAATATTCAGTAACCACTATGGCTACAAAAATCTTTTCTGCAGTCACCAGATGGGCTGGTGTCCATGGGCTGGTGTCCATGGGCTGTACAGCATGGGCTGTACCCATGCACAGATAGCTCTCTCTTCTAACATCTTTAATAGATTCTCTTACTTGTGACTTCATAGTGTCAACAGAAAGGCTTTCTTGGTGAAGAACAAAATCTCCAAAATGGAATGAGAGTTGTATGCACTCATTTATACATTTATTTTGTACTTGAAAAACACAACACACGCATGTGGTTCTGTTTTGACGTCTAATCCTTCTCCACTAAACAGTTTATAAAACATTTATTTGGATGTGGCTATGAGTTCGTCTTAAGGAGTGGGGTGGGAAGTATGGATGAGTAGAGAGAAAAGGCAGAAACCCAGGATCTTAAACATCTGATTCCATTTGGTTGATATGGCAAGATGGGACCTAGTGAATCTTTTAGCTTGAGAAAAAGTGCTACATTTATATATATCTACACACACCCACATGCTTCTTCCTACCACTTCTAAATGACCTTAAGGAAAATATGTACACAATGATGAAACTATTTAGAAGACAGTTTCTAAAATATCTGGAGTTTTTTCCCACATTGCTAAGTAGAACTTTATCCCTATGAGCTAGAGTCTATCTTGTACAAGGAGGACTCCTTTATCTAAGAGGAGAGGAGACATTTTCTAGCATGTTCTTTCCCCTTCTGGAATAAATACTCTTCACCTAAATAACATCCACTCAACCCTAGAGTCTGTCCCTGGGTCTCGCAGTCTTCTTTCTCTCAACTGGGCTGGAGGCCCACTTTGAGTCACTGTTTAAATACCCAACCTTTTATGAATATTCATCAAACTTGTAGTATTTGTTCACTATCTTCTTCCATACTATATTATAAGATGCAAGTGAATGAGTGCCATATCTGTCTTACTCACTTCTCTATCTCCAGTTCCTAAATCAGTGACTGGCACATCCACATTCTCAATAAGTATTTGATGAATGAGGATTAAGTAAACTAATATATGTAAAGTGCTTTGCTTAACTCCTGGAATATGCAAATATTTGGTATATATTAGGTACTATTATATGAGCTATGACACAGCACTATGAAGTTCTGAACCTACACATGTTTAGCTTCATTGGCAGACTTTTTGAAAGAATGTTCAACATTTCTCCAGGTTCCTAGTTCTCTTTTGTTAAACTGAACTGGGTCAGTAGGCAGGGTTCAGTACCCATTTACCTAAAAAACAAGTTTTAGATTGCATAAAACCAGAAAAAGAACCCCCCACTACTGACTGTGAGATACTGTACCTTCCCTTCTCCTTTTCTATCTTCCCATAGTACTCTGACACTTTGCCTTTGAATATCTTATTACTACAACTTTTAGGCTAAATTATATCCTTCTATTTCTAGTTGTTTTCAGAAGATGGAATGGGCTGCAGTGTGTCTAAATGCTGTGGTAATGAGCCATCATACGATCAAATCCCATAGTTATATTTAGATTCGTTCCCTGAGTTAAAGCTGAGCATTCTCCATTCATCACATTGTGTTTACAGACAGTCCTTAACTAAAAATTGTTTGATTTAGGACTTTTTGACTTTAAGATGGTAGGAAAGCCATCGGCTTTCAGTAGAAACAGAATTTTGAATTTTGATTTCTTCCTGAGCTACTGGTAGAATATTCTCTTATGATTCTGGGCAGTGGCAATGAGCCGCAGCTCTCCGTCAGCCATGTGAGGATAAACAACCAGTACACTCGCAGTTCTGTACCCACACAACCATTCTGTTTTTCACTTTCAGTAAGGTATATATTACATGAGATATTCAATCTAACACTTCATTATAAAATAGACTTCGTGTTAGATGGTTTTGCCCAAGTGCGGGCTAATATAAGTGTTCTGAGCATGATTAACCTAGCCTACTAAGCTATGATGTTCAGGAGGGTACGTGTATTAAATGCATTTTTGACTTGCAACATTTTCAACTGGATGTATTGGGACATAACCCTATTACAACTTGAGGAACGTCTGTCCTTTTAAACCAAACCATAGTGTAGTCTGTACCATACCAGATGTTAGGGGCCATCCTACGGTGTTATTGCCCCAATACCCATTATATTGCTGGAGGCAATAAAGTTTCCACATCTGACTTTTTTAAACTTCCTAGTAATTCCAGAGGAAACGGCAATGATACCTTGTATTCTTGGATTTTTAATTGATAATTCAGTTTGGTTCAAACTTACTCCAGGTGTGATCCTTGTGCCTGGCTAGTTTGTACTTTATTTTGTAGGAAAAGGGGTAGGGAGAGATTCTGAACTCTTTGACCAGATAGTGAGATGACCAAATATGCTCTAGGAAGGTTAATCCAGCAGCAGTGTGAAAAGACAGGTTGGGGCATTTGAGAAAGATGAAAAGAAGGGGTGTCTGGAAAGAGCCATGACAGTGCTCCAATAGAGGAGTTCCTAGGTCAAGAACCAGAGGATTAGAGGTGAGGATGGAGACCCAGGACCAGAGGAGAGGAGGTGAGGATGGGATGAGGACACAAATTCAAGAGCCATTGCAAAAACAGAACAAGATGGCTCTACAACATGAGGAGTGTGAGGGATGAGAAACAGACTTTGACCCTGGAGGCTAGGAATCTGGTTGTATCATTATCAGTATGGGGAACAGAACAAAAATATAAAGTATGGAGACCACTTGTCTTTGGAACAAACTTAATTTGAGGTGCTAGAAGATCCAGGCTTTTGGAAATGTGAGCTGGAGTTCAAGAATAATGTCAGGTCTGCATCACAGGTGTATTGACCGTGGCGTCATCCATTTTGGTAGCCTGGTTCCTTTGTCCCTCCATAAATGGCACAGAGTTTAATTGCGGCCAATCTTCTCCTTACAAGATAGAACATGTGACGCATAAGAGCCTTTGACTTTCTCTTGGAATAGTCTGGGAGCATCACAGTTTATCAGTCACCCCCTCTGACTTTCTAGAATAGATGACTTACACAGGCTTTCTACTTAAATCTGGGAACTTTTAGTCATTTTAGAAAGTAGATAATAGGCTCCTATGACCAAGGAACGAAAGTGTAGGGGAGTTGGCCAAGTTTATACAGCCAGTTATTAGTGTCCTGGCCCCTGGTCCTCGGCCTTCCCCACTAGAACAAATGGTACCTTCCAGACCCCGCGTGTGAGGGGATAACAGGTAACTTTCCCATCCTGTCTCTGCAGTACAGCTTTCAGAGTGTGCGTTCAGAATTGTTCTAAAAACCATCGTGTATTTGTTTGGTCTCTGATTTAGTGTTGGTTCTTTCGAAAGTTCTGAGCTTTAAAATTTTTGCTTTTCTTTCCTGCTTTCTTAAGAGTCTAAATATAGTCACTTGATGTTCACTTCTGTGAGGAACATTGTCAGTGTTTGTTAACTGGCCGATAGTTGCTACTCACACGTACCACACCCAGTCCTTCCTTCCCAAATAAATGTTTGTTTCCTGGTAATGGTTTTAAGAATCGCACGGTTGTTAACTGGAAAGGGTTGTTGCATAGAAATGTGTCTGTCAACCTTCATGGGAGCCCTTTAACCCCAGCGACACTAACTGATCTTTTATCTTCCATGCCACCTGTCCATCACCAGCCTCTTCTGTGAAGGACGATGAGCAGCTTTCTTAGGCTTGGTGAAGAATCAGCACAAGCAGGAAGAACAAAAAACACACAAACAAGATCTTGCTTATAACATGAAAGGCTACAGTGCATCATTCAAAGTTCTAATAATAAAGTTTCACCCAGCTAACAGAGTACATTTCAACGACGTGGTCTATGAATCGACTCACCTTCACATTGTAGAAATTAATGTTTTTTATTTTCGGCTTGTTCCCTTTCCTACCGTATAGATGCCTTGAATCTTCGAAACCGACAGGTCATTTGCGTCACCCTCAAAGTCCTCCAACATCTGGCTGTGTCAGCTGAGATGGTGGGTGAAGCTTTGGTGCCCTATTACCGTCAAATCCTCCCCATCCTGAACATCTTTAAGAATATGAATGGTGAGTGATCCCAGGAGTCAAATGTCTTTTAAGCCCTAAAAAAAAGGGAGTGGTTTGAAGTAGAGTTAATTAGCAACACATTTAGGATTTATTATTGCTTATAAACCAAGATCCATTTGGAGATCTAAATAGTGTAACTCCCACTCTTCCCCTGCTACTCCCTAGGGAAACAGTAAAATTAACAATTTCATTTATTACACCTCACACGTACAGCTTACTTACTCAGTACAGAAGCGCTGAAGCAGTTCTATAATCTTCCAATAATTAAATTGTAAAGTTTTTTTAATAGTCTTGTGACTGCATTAGTAGGTTTTGAGTTTGTCCTTTCTCTTGGTAGTAATTCTACCTTTAGATACTCTGTTAAAATTGCAGTTTTTATTAATTGGCTTAAGATGAATTTTTAAAGCAATATCGTTAAAATATGATACGTGTGGCTTGGGAAGTTTTAATATATGTTCTCTCATTTCTAAAAAAAAATAGAAAAATAGATAATCTAGTTGATGGTGAGTGCTGATTATAAATGCATGTGTACTGATACATTTATTTGTTTTAATAATTCTATAAGCTTTGGAAAGCACTGATGAGCTCACATGAATCTGCTCTACCCTAACAAAGGCACTAGCAAGTTGTGGTGATCGGTTGGCAGACAGTGGATGTATATTTGTTCATTCAGAGTGTGATTTTCCTTTTATGCCTCTTTGAAAGGATGTGACTCTAATTTTCTTTTATGTTGCTAACTTTGAATTTCCATACTTCTTATATGCATAGCATAAGTCAACATTTGAAGTTAATTCCTGACAGCTATGTAAATAAGTTAGCAATTTAGCGGAACACTGCATGAAAATTTTGTGACATGATCTGCCTATGTACATACAAGAAAAAAAATCAAGCAACAAAACTGAGTGTTCCTGCCACATACAACTCCTTTGTTTGGAAGCACTATTTTTTACATTGTTCATAAATTGCTACTAAAAGTCTCGTTACTTAGGCAAATCATGGAATTCTCAGAAAGTCTTAAGCTGTATTTCAATAGTAGGACCTACTTACATACTCAATATTAGACATATTTGGTTACAAGGACTTCACCTGGAGTTGTGGAAGTGTAAGAATGCTCATAATGGAGTAAGTTAATATCCATTCCACAACCGCTGAATGGCAATAGACTTACTGTGGACATTTAGACAAGTTGGTTACTCTTCCAGGACACTAAAAACTAGGTGTTGGTAATTGAATCCCTTATGACCTAACAAACTAATAGTTTTAGTAACAGCATTTCTACTTTATGGAAAATGCTTGTTTAAATATTTTTGATTCAGAATTCATAGTTTTACTGGAGAGTGGCATCGAATATCCATGAAGTTATAGAATGATTCCATGTGCAAACAGTGTTCAATTATGGTTCATAAAAGAGGTGCTGAGTTCATCCATCGTATTTAGCCTCTAGTTAACTTGAGAGAGACATGGAGATGATAGAGATAAAGATGATAGAAATAGAGATGAGAGAGAGAGAGAGAGGGAGAGAGAGACAGAATTACTTAAACACTGGGAAGAATCAAGGAACAGCCACCCCCAAAGTCTCGGTTGTAGGTAACACTTTTGAAGTGTGTGATTAGCGAGTGTTTTCTGGTAATCCTTGTGGAAACCTGTGGGGAAAGTACTATTACTGTGTCTGAGTTTTCATCATAAAAGTTGCCCCTCTGTAACTTCTCTCATATATAATCATCTGCTTCTGTACCTGACCATCATGGACGATGGTCACCAACACATCTGCTTTCCCTCACTTGAGTAGGAGCAGGGGGCACTACAACACTGTGTTAATGCCTTTGGGTCCCACAGCAGAATGTGCAACTCAAATCTAAGCATCATTATGCACCGTATAAAAGAAGAAAAAGGAGGCACCTGGGTGGCTCAGTTGGTTAAGCATCCACTTCTTGGTTTCAGCTCAGGTCACGATCTCACAGTTCATGAGTTCAAACCCGCATCAGGCTCTGTGCTGACAGAGCTTGGGATTCTCTCCCCCACTGCCCCTCCCCTTGTAGCTCTCTCTCTCTCTCTCTCTCTCTCTCTCTCTCTCTCTCTCTCTCTCAAAATAAATAAATAAACTTCAAAAATGTAATAAAAAAAAAAACAGAAGAAGAAAGACAATGAGAATCTCCCTCATCCTCCAGGAAACCTGTAAAGAAGAAGAAGTTAAGCCACCACAAAGAGATAACTCTCTAGATTATTAAACAAAAGCAATTGGTTTCTACATCTTTCTCATACTCTTTATTTAATTCTTTAACTCACAGATGTTCACATCCTTAACAAAAGAAGTAATTAGCTTTAGGAATATATCCCTATTTAGATTTTATCAATGTGGGAATTTATAGTTGATACCATAGCCTTAATTGGTCCCAAACAAGGTTAATTATTTTGGAACATTCCTAAATGCACGCACCAGTGATTCCACATTCAACTATTTTTCTGCTTAATATCTCTCTGAAATTTGAGGGGGAAAAATATTAGCTTTAGCCTCATTTTCTACTTATCTTAGAAACCTGTCAGTACAAAGCCAGAATGCAGTAAGCTGTATTTCCAGAGGGTCATATTACAAAATTGGAGCATTCTGGCTATAAAACTTAAAACTATTCTTCAAAGTGGCTATATTGCCAAAGATCCAGTTCTACCAGAAGGAGCATACGTAAGATTTCCAATTACAATAGTGTTTTTAGGATAGAAATAATTTAACTGTAATACATAGTTTAGTAAATCCTGTTTTATAATTATGGATATTCATATTCACAGAACCATATATACTTATTTTATTTCAGCAGATGTCTTTAGTAACAGTTGTATTTATAAAAAAAAATATAGTAGCAATTTACAGCATGTAACATTAGAAAAAATTCATCCTTAATTTCAGTGTATTTAAAACAATTCCACACATAGAGTTCTGTTTCCACTTTTTCCTACTTTCACATAAATCAATGTCTTGTTAAACTCAGATCAAAACAAACAGTCCCATCACAAAATATATATTTTTTGGAATGAGACCAGATACAAATGACAGAAAGAAGGAAAGATTGAAACAGAGAATAGTCCTTCAACTATAACGACCTCGTCCTCTGTCAGCATTCCCTCAAAGTGCAAGCTTTAGCTTAATTCTACTAACTCGTCCTTTTTTCGTAATTTCTGGCCTATTTTAATGTCACATGGACTTTGTTGGAGACGAGCAGTGGGCTGAGTAGATAAGGGCTGGACAAGCATTGAAGCAAGCACGGGCTGTCAGGCGCCCCGGCTTGGAGTCTTTCCAGGGGACCACAGGGAAGCGACCGCAGGAAGGAGCCGACGGGGCTGGCAGCCCCAGTCGACACTTCTGTAGGTGCGAAAACTTACGGCAAGACCCACAAGACTATTCCTGCCCTAAGAGAAAGCGTGGCTTTGTGTATCTCTTTATGACTGTTATTTTTTACAGGGTTTAATGAGGCTAACTTTCAACAGTTATGAAAACAACAGAAGTCTAAAGATGCCAGTTATAATGTGGAATAGAGTAGCATCTTAGAGTCAGAAGACACAAATCACGGAACTTCTCTGCGTTTAAATCTCTTTTAGATTCTCCTAAATCATCTGTGTAAAAGATAATAGCACCTTTTTCCGTAGGGTTGACGTGACAATTCAAGATAATGTGTCCGTAGGCGCTTCACGTACAGCCTGGCCTTGACTGGGTATTAAATGAGATAGCCATTGGGGCGCCTGGGTGGCTCAGTCGGTTAAGCGTCCGACTTCGGCTCAGGTCATGATCTCGCGGTCCGTGGGTTCAAGCCCCGCGTGGGGCTCTGTGCTGACAGCTCAGAGCCTGGAGCCTGTTTCAGATTCTGTGTCTCCCTCTTTCTCTGACCCTCCCCTGTTCATGCTCTCTCTCTCTCTGTCTCAAAAATAAATAAACGTTAAAAAAAAAATTAAAAAAAAAATAAATGAGATAGCCATGATTATCATACAACATTATATAGAGGTACAGTATTACACATATTATTATATGATATTCTATATAAACATTGCAGCACTATAAAATTACTGTATCGCACCATGAATAGACGGTTGGGTTGAATGTTTTGTGACCGTGGTTGTGGAACTCCTCCCCTTGGCCCTTCCATGAGCCTGGCTGTGAACACACACAGACTCGTGGTTCCCCAGCTGGGGCAATCCCTTTGCCTCAAAGGATTCAGCTTTCCCCTGCCAAATGCCAGGTGGGTGACCAGGTGAGTTAAGGACCCTGGGATTCATTCAGGAATAACTGGTTTTCAAATCCATCTCTTCCTGACATAATCGTTAAGCTCGAATATGTGACTGATGTTTTGGAGAAAGTCACGTTTGGAAAAGACAAGCTTGAGTGCCACAAACAAGGGGCCCCTGCATCAGTATCCTCTTTGGAGGATCTGAAGTAGGGTCTAAGTTTGAGCTTGTTTTCCTTAATTCGAAACAATGGATTTTGGATATCCAAACCATGCTGTTTTTCCAGCCACTGCTTTGGGTGAAAGAGAAGGAAGAATTTCTATAACAGCAATTTCTTCCTCCCTGTGTTCTTTCGCAAATGTTATTAAAGGTTACAGAAAATTAAGACAATAGGAATGTTCGATTTATAGCTTCCAGAGATGAAACTACAAAATTAATGGTGCAGTGTATTGCATTTGAGAAGCATGAAACAATAAATGGCATTAAAACATTTATAGCTAAAATATGGGGCTCTGCCAGCAGATTACAGCTATCCAATCACTCTGCTTTCTGGAGGCAATCCTAATTTTGGTTCCTTTGTTTCCAACTGCACCAATAGTCCTGAAACAGTTCAGAGACTCCAGGCACCAGCAATTCAAATAGCACCATGAGTATATGTCATGGAACACGTGAAAGTAGATAGAGTCATGAAATGACATGTTTATGTGGATGTGGAAATCAAACATGGCCCCTCGTGTGTAGGTTTTTCCTAGGATAGTTATAGACTGTATGCCACTACAGACTAATTAAAGTCTATGAAAAGAGGGATTTAAAAGTTGCAGTTCAAATCCAGACACATTAAAACCTGTAGGTGATGAGAATGCAGTAAATTTGCAACATTTCAGAGTATTTGTACCAACTCTTTGACCCTGAAGTTTAAGTCGTTTGAAAAAGCCAGAAACAGTTGATTTCTGCTGGTAGTCACTTAGAACAACTTCTGATGGAAACCTAGGTGTTCTCAATTAACCTGATTCGAATTCTCCCAGAGTTTCTGTGAGCCTAGTGGAACCTATTCTCAATGGTTCTTTAACATGTTGAGGGGGTGCCTGGATGGTTCAGTTAGTTAAGTGTCCGACTGCAGCTCAGGTCATGATCTCAGTTTGTGAGTTCGAGCCCCATGTGGGGCTCTGTGCTGACAGCTCAGAGCCTGGAGCCTGCTTCAGATTCTGTGTCTCCCTCTCTCTCTGCCCCTCCCCCATTTGTGCTGTCTCTCTCCCTTTCCCTCAAACATAAACAAACGTTAAAAATATTTTTTTAATGTTGATGAACTTTTGGGGGCTGATTGTGTACCAAAAAAGTCTTTGTTTTTTGTTTCATAATTGACTTACATAAAGGTTATTTCACAGAGCTTTAAATTTAATTTTGGAATCAAGGTTTATTCCCTGTGGGATTCTGTCCAATTTTGAGTGTGATTTATATTTTAGAAATTTGCTTCAAAGTTTCTTTGAAATCATTAGGTTTATTAGATTTGAAACCAATTGAATGTCCTAAACTTATTAAGGAACAGATTAGAACTACTGCCCCGCCCCCCATTCCTGCAAGTTAGATTTAGAACAATCTTGTGCATATCTAATCTCTTCTAGGTTCTTCCTCTGCTCAGATTTTACTAGTTGCTCTAATGAGAATCCTAGGATCATAACAAAGCTGGAAGATGCATATAGGGGCCCTTTGGTCTGCACCTGTCTCCAATTTACTCAACTACCCTATTCCGCCATAAGTTCTACAAGGTCAAAATGTTCACATTGAGTTTCCTTTCTCCTGTGCAGACTGGGTATAGCACACTTAGAAGAATTAGGTGCTTAATAGGTATTTGTGTTGAATTGATATGCTAACCCAATCTGCATGACCAATACTCGCTTATTCAGTTCTGTCCTAAGTTAGTAGCTTCACCATTTCATGAAGTAACCCATTCTACTTCTGAAAGGAAAGGCACGTCCTACACTGAATTGAAGTCTATGTCTAATATTCTATCCAACTTACCTGTCTAATCTAAAGCACACTGAATGTCTAATCCCTTTCCCAAATAGCAGACCTTCAAAAAATATATATAAAACTTTCCTTACCCCTCAACTTTCATTTCTTCGAATTCAAGGTCCCTTTTTCTTCCAAGCATTCATTTTTATAAGCACAGCTTTCCAAATCTCTGGGGGTGGGGAGGGAGGACCCACATATCCGCAAGCACCGATGGCTCTGTGGTTGTCTGAGAGCAGCCCTAGGGGACAAAGCATCCTAAGAAAAGTCAAGACTTCTCTGCCCTCACAGATGCACCTTGCATGTGTTCAGCCTGTCAGATGGCCTTACCATTTTGAAATCTACAAATGCTTACTGAATAAATTTTCTCTTCACTCATCCTGCTTCGTTCAAGGTTTCCTGGGTTTTTTTTAACCCAATTCACTTGTAAAAAGCCCATTTTAGGGGCAGGCACATACTAGAAATTGCCCCTGTATCTGTTCTTCTTATAGACCTCCCTGGTTGCATCTGCCAAGAGGCAAAAGTTATTCTCAGAGTTGTCTATCCGTATCTAGAAATACACGACCTGGCAGCCTGATGACCAAGAAAATCAGAATCCAGTTGTGAAGGCTGTGTATTAGTTTCTCAGGGCTGCCCAAACTGGGAGACTTAAAAAACAAATGAATTGGCTCACAGTTCTGGAGGCCAGAACTCAAGGCCAGTAGGGCCACGCTCTCCAAGTGTCTAGGGAAGAATCCATTCCTTGCCTCTCTTCTCGCTCCTACCTTGACTCATGGATGCACCACTCCAGTCGCTTCCTCCACCTGCACGTGACCTTTTCCCCTGGGTGTCTGTCTCTGTGTCTCTTCCCTTCTGAGAAGCACAGAAGTCCTTGTAAAGGTTGGGTTAAGGGCCCACCCTACTCCAGTGTGACCTCATCTCAACTAATTACATCTCAATGACCCTATTTCCAAATAAGGCCACATTCGGAGGTTCCAGAAAGGATGTGAATTTGGGAGGACACTATTCGGCCCAGGACAGACTGTATACCTCTCTCCCAGGGTGCGTGGAGATACAAATCCCGTCCTTCTAAGCAAAGTTAGAGGTTTTGCAAGCCTTCCACTCCCTCGCAGTTGTCATAACTGACTGTGGACTCCCACTTTCCATGAGTGCTACTCCTTTTCCTTTCAGCAAAAAGGGTTTGTTTAGTTAAGAAAGGATCTAAGAAAGTGTGAGCACAGGAGGTGGCAAGGAACTGATCTCATTTTCCTTCGGTAATGCTGCAAACTAAGCCAAGAGGGGAAGCAAATGCTTCCCAACTCTCGGTGCTACCATGGGAACCCCGGAATCACCCAAGGGGGCTGCTGCCACCAGCCTTCCGGAGGACCCAGGGACCCACCCAGGGTGGCGCACTGCACCACTCACACACGTTCTCGTCCCTGTCCAGCCTGTGGGGCAAGGGGTCGGGCCACTTTGTGCACAAGGACAGGTAGAGCAGTACATGGAAACACAAGAAATAGGAGAGTGTTTAAGAGCAAAGCCTCTGGCATCCAGTTTCCTGGGTTTGAACCCTGGCTTGAGGTTAACCAGCTGTGTGACCTTTGGGGGGCTATACAACCACTCTGTGCCTCAGTCTCCTTAACTTGGAAAGCAGTTTGCTTGGAAGACTGGAAAGAGCTCGTTGACCTGCAGGGAGCGGGAGGGGGTCACTCTGTGGGGGTGGCAGTGGCATGACGTGAGGGGAAGGGAGGAGGGAATGTGAGTGAAGTCACGTGAGCTCTGCAAACCAGCAGGCAGTAGGGAGACACGGCGTCTACTGCCTGCCTCACAGGTTGTGGAGAAAACTGTATCGATGTGGTTGTGGGCGGTCCTTCGGAGAAAATTAAGTGAAATCTAATAGAATTAATATGATGATTTGGCAAGGTGATTAGGTGCAACATAAATTTCCAAGAATCAATATCTTTTCTTATAGACAAGCAGTCAGAAACACAATACGAAATTTGTTTTCTGGATGTTAATCGTCCCTACTCGCGGAAGTATTCCATCGGAGAGAAACTTTCACTGTTCAACTCCTCCTCCTCCCGGTGGATAGTTTTAGTTCCCTCTCTGGATTCCTCATGTCATTTCAGAAGAGGGTTGGAGTATTTCTCTAATCCAAGGGCCTAATCTGGAGGTTGACTGAAAATTGCCTGCCCTGATGGTCTGTTGAAATCCCAACCGTTTTCCAAGACACTTACTACTTTCAGTTTGTAAATGGCTTTTATAATTGCAGCTTCTCTGTGTGAATCCTTCCGAATCTTAGCGTCTGCCTTGCATCCTGCACATTCCGGGCTCACTTGCATTAGCTACAGCGCCTCCCCTCCAACCCCCTGGGTAACTTTACCTAAAGGGGTCAGACTGTCAGCAGAACACCACATTGCAGACAGACCCATGCCCCGGGAGCATCACCCTAGTCCCAGATTATGTCAAGTTCGGTGTTACCTAGAAGGGGTTGCATAGGTAAGCCCCATTAATCATTTCTAACCTGCTGTAACATGGCTGCTGTTTGTGCAGAAAGAAAGGGGCCGTCTGGGCCCCACTGCCTTCTTGCTGGAGTGGGCCGTGTGTCCTACACCCATGGGCTTGACCTTGAGTAAGCATCCTAATCCCAGTCCAGGGACTCTCAGGAGCTAGCACACATTTTTTCCTCCAGAAGTGAACTCAGACATCACGTCCTCTCCGGAAGCTTCCCTGACCTGGCTGTGACTAGCAGAACAAATTGCTCGCCCCCCCTAGGGTTTGCTAACATCTCTCCTGCTGTATAGATTCTGTCCTCTGTCTCTCTCCTCATCTAGCTGCCGGGGCCCAGAGGCAGAGGCAGGGAGAGGGTGGGGACAACTGGCTGTTTGCTCAACCTGCCAAACCACGTTCGGAATTTGTGTGCCGTCAGCCCTCACACCCACTCTGAGGTAGTCCGGAAAAGATCAACACACAGAAGGATGTGCTTCCAGCTGGTTCGCAGTCCTTGGCCGGTACATCCCCACTGCTAGCCTGACGCTGGCACATTGCTGAATAGGAGATTTCCACCAATTCAGCAAAGGCCTTTAAGACATGCCGAGAGAAATCTGTATAATATGCTTTAATGTATTTAAAAGCTCAAGATGGGCCCCAAATGAGCAAGCATGCAAATATTCGCCCAAGAGAAAACAGTGTTCTTTTCTATTTTTGCAACAGAAAGTTTAACTTAATCTGGGCAAGAAAGTGCGTAGTGATTTCTGAAGCTTTAATTTAAGGAGACTCCTATATTCGGCCAGATCATAATTTGTGCTTTTTAAATCACCTAAAATATCATCTATGGATTTGTAGATAATTAAGTCCTCATTCTCATTTTCCTTTATATGCAAATCTTCCACCAGTACCAACAAATGACTTTTTAGCGGCCTCTATGCGGACATTGCAGAGAAAATAAGAATGTCACCAGTGTAATTGTTACGTTGAATAGTCACTATTCATGACATAATTAAAAGGCAAGTTTAAAAGGAATTGGAGACAAAAACTAAGCCTTATTCAGTGGGGGAGCCTTTCCCTGGCTGCATAAAACTTAACAGGGGCCTTAATTGTTCTACTCACTCATAAGATCAAAGGCACTTGGAGTCACACAATTTCAATGTTTAGAATCATTTCTTTAACAGATTGATCAAAACTCTGAACTTAATTTGCCCTCAAATGTTCTCCACTCCCCCCGCGGCAATCTGCTCAGTGCTGGAAGCTTGCAGTGGAAACCAGGAGTGGGGTGATTTCCCTTCCATTTCTCTGCGGGTGCGTCATCATCCATCACCATCTCGTCTCCAGAGGTCCTGTCCCTTAGCTTGCCAGGCTGGGGCAGCCGACGGTGAGGAGAGGCGCAGCTCTTCAACCTGACGCTCCCCTGAGGTGGCATCACACCCACTCCCTGGGCCAGGTGCAGATTAAGGCAGATTCTGTCCTGGGGAACATGGCTGGCAGGTCCTCAGTGATCCTTGCCCTGGGACAGTCGCTCTCCATCCAGAATGTTCTCCGCCCTCAGCCTTCCTCTTCCCTCAACTAGGCCAAGTTTCCCCGCACTCCTCTCAGCTTCTTGTGCCCAGGATCCCAGTGCTTCAGGGAAGCACTGTTACACAGGCTGGAAATGACCCCACATTGGCACCCCCTCCTATGCGAAAAATATACTTGCCCATCTTGGGCACCAAAAACTCTAGGGGTGCAAGCCCAGGCCCTCAGTTCTCCTGTCCAGGCTCTACTGGATTCTCAACCATGACGGAGCCCCAGGATTTCGTTTTGCCCCACTGCTGGGAACACGTTCAGGGCTCTCCAGATGGTTCTACCAGCAGAGCACAGAGAGAGCACCCTTCAAAGAATTCTCATTGTCTTCTCCCCCCATATGGGCTCGGTTTAGAAGCCCTCCTCTGTCCAGCTGGGGACCTGGTCCCCTAATACTCCTGCAGACCTGCTGCTGACGAAGTGCCCAGGTCACTGGAAGTGGGGAGCCCTATTTCAACTCCCTGACACACCGGTGCTGGTTTCCTTGAGCCAAACACAAAACTGTAGGAGGAATTTTCCACTTAGTGTGAAATCAGCTTTCCGTTTTTATTGTCTTCCTCAAAAATCTATATTTTTCACACTGACAGGATGGAATGTATATAGCTCAGCATAAGCTGAACCATCGATGAAGAAGGATTGAAAAATATAATGGACATATTTCCTTAGAAAAATTGCAAATAGTATTGACATTCCTTTGCCTGCCTGCTTTCTGTATTGTATTCTCTGGTACATCTTGAATTAATGTTCCGAGTAATAAAGAAAAAAGTAATGGTGGCAATGCTGTTATGACTAAACTCTCTTCGGTTCCTTCCAAGATCAATTTGCTTTTCTCCCCCTTGAAATACAGTACTTTAACATGAGCTTTCTGTGAGCCCATTTACATCCATTTTGAGATGGCGGTGAACCAAACATGACTCTCATTCAGCGACGCTTGGATTTTACATGCCTCTTACACCTTCGCCACTGCTTCCCCCAAGTAAACCTGCATTTATCTTAAGCTTTATTTAAGCCTTGAAGTGATCTTTATCAGCCTCTAAAAAGCTAATTATTAATATAATACTCACATTTTCAAGCAAGAATGTAATTGGGTCATAATAACAGGATTAGCACCCAGTAATCTCCCACTATTTTCAGCTTTGTTTCTACCTGTAGGCAAGTTGGATATTTATTTATGCACAGAAAGGGTTTTGAGAAGTTTGTAGTTCTTCTAGCAGAAATCAATGAATATTATACATGCTTGTATGTGAGTGTGTTTATATATTATAAATATGGTAAACAACCACTTAATCAGATGAATGCAAATGTGGGTCTGTCTAGAAACAGTGGAATATATGTTATCCTTTCAAAGTTTCCTCAAATCTGTAAATACAGAATGATGATATTCAAAGAGAAGCAGTACAAGATTTATACTTTTGTGATGAACAACTAAAATTTCAGAAGCAACTTCCATGAAGATGTTAGGCAACGGTGGAATGAGGAAAAGGAGCGTGATACCAGGTCCGTCAAAACCTGCTGGCATGCACCTTTATTTATACACCCGCCAAGCTTTCTGTTATTGCTGAGGAATGCTGGGCCTTCTTGCTCTCACCTTCAGGCTGGTCTCACTACCTCTAGAACAACAAATGCACCAGGCTAACTTCAAAAGCTTAGAGCACAATGTGGTTTTTACCGGCTATTTAAGAGATGTCGAAGAGAGGACCACGTCGTACATATTCATTGATTCGTTGAAAAAGAAACTCTTGAGTGCTTACTATATGCCAACATAGCAAAGTCTCCTAAAAATCCTTAAGAGATTAAAAGGGTGCTGCATGCAGCCATTTTCCATTTGTCAAATCCGCCGCAGACTTCCTCACAGCCTTACCCCATGTGCGTGAATCAACGGGCACCTCCACAGCAGACCTGGAGAGTAAAGGTGGTCTCCGGTACCCTGAAGCAAAAAGCCAGCTGTCAGTCCTCATGACCATTCCCCCTCACCTTCTGCACTCTTCAATACCTTGACCCTGAGGTCAGGGCATGGATTTGGAAGAATAAGACCCAGATGTGGTGGTAGACCGTTGAGATGGCTCAGACAGCAAGACGAGGGTGCTCAGGTTTAGTGCCTTGTCTTAGTAAATGAAACAGTGAAGAAATAGAACAAAGCTTCAAATCACCTATCATCATTTACTTCTTTGAGAAGAATAGGAATGTCCCCTTCCTTAGTGCTAACTGCACACTATCCATTCCTGGGAAAATCCTGAGAAGACTCTCTCTATGCAGGCAACCTCCAAATATTATTTTTGGGGAGGGGGTTTGAGTTTTGTTTTGTGTTTTGATCTGGTTTTTGTTTTGTTTTTAGTTTTATTGATATATAATTGACACATATGTATAAGTTTCAGGTGTACAACATAACGATTTAATATATATTGCTAAATAATTACTACAATAAATTCAGTTAACATCCATCACCCCATATAATTACCTTTTTTTCCCCTTGTGATGAAAACTTTTAAGACCTACTCTTAGCAACTTTCAAATACACAACACTATGTTGTTAACTATAGTCACCAAATATTGTTATCAGCTGTCTCTTAGAATTTTATGAGCAATTTTTGCTGAATCTTTGCTAGGAACACCTTTGTATGTAATGTGTGCTAAATCCTTGCTGAGGACTGCATTATGGTATGTGTATTGTATTTACAAACCCAACCAAAGAGTATTTGAGATTATTAGTCCCGAAGCTACCAACCAAGTGGATTTGAGAGCCCACTCAAATACATGTGATACGGGCCATGAAGGGCAGAACACCATCTGGTGTCTTCTCCATCACCAGGGCAGCCTAACAGACCCAGTCTTTCTCTAATCTAGTAGACCTACTGGGACCAAACTGCCAGAAGCTGGGGTCTTTTTTCATATCTCAGTATCGTTACTAGAATGGAAATTCCATGAAGGCAGGGACTTTTGCTTCTTTGTCACTGCTTTATCATTAGCTTAAGAACAGTTCCTGGCAGTTCCAGGGCTCAATAAATATTTGCTGAAGAGAGGGGTATGATGGATGATATATTTGTTTTCTGTTCCTACCGTAGCATACTACTACTTACCTAACAGCTTAAACAGCACCCACCCATTATATTACCGGTCTGTAGATCAGAAGTCCAGTGGGTTTGGTGGGGGAATATGATCGGATTCCAACAAGACTGAAATCAAGATGTCAGCCACCCTGAATTCTTACAGATGTGCTCGAGAAAGATCCACTTCGAAGCTCATCCCGGTTGTTGGCAGAAATCAGTTCCAGGTCGTTGTAGGACTGGAGTCCTTGTTTCCTGGCTGTTTGTCAACAGAGGGTAGCTCTCAACTTGTAGAGGCTGCCCACCTTCCCTAGTTCATGGCCCCTTCATCTTCAAAGTCAGCAATGGCCGATCATGTCTTTCTCTTGCTTCCGGTATCTCTGACTCCCCTTCTGCCACATCTCATCTGCCTTCCTTTTCTGCTTTAAGGGCCCGTGTGGTTACATGGGGCCTGTGGTCAGTTGACTAGTAACCTTAATTCTGTCTACAAAGTCCCTTCATGACAGTACCTAGACTAGTGTTTGACCGAAGAATAAGAGAACAGGAATCTTAATCATGTCTTTGGAAGAAGTCCTCCAGAAGTTGATACTAAGGCCATGACTGGGATCTTGAAATATATGTTCAAGAGGTTACAAAATTAGTCTTAAACATTTTGTGATGGTAACTCAGCTCTACACTCCCATGTTAAACTCTCAGAAGACTGAGGATGTGTGAAACCTTCAATGAGTGTGACAGGACACGGAGTTTAAAGACTTTAATTGTCACTTCAGAGTTGAGCCACATTATCTACTGATTCAGTGATTTATATATAAGCAGAGAACAAAATCAAGAAGTTCATTTCCATACATCTTTTAGAAGATTAGCCAGTAAGAAAAAAATAGCATCCCCAGCAGAATTCGATCAGCCTGTTGGCCAGTGGTGTTCTCTACTCTACCACATGGCTCCTTGTCACAGACAGTAGGTTTCATTTCCTGAGTGATTTCATCAGCATTGCCCCAAATTCCCACAGGCCAGCAGCACAAAGGACAGGGAAGCATTATTTTTGGAATTGTTATCCTTGCTTTACAAATAAAGAAGCTAAGAATTGGATCAAATGACTTGCCTAAGGTCACATAATAGAAATGAGCCACAGCCAAGACTTAAAAAACGGACTCTACATTCAAACCTGAGCGACAGATACTCTGCAAATGTAAATTGCTTTGCCAGAAATGGTGCTTCTGAGGCAGTTCTGATCCACAGATTTCTTTTATTTAATGTACTGAGGTGAATGGAAGTTTCATTGATCCACTTTAACAATGATTATGTGCTGTCAAATCGAAGCATCTGTTACTGATCTCCACAAACTCACGTGCCTTATAAAACAAAAATATTTTCCTATCATCAATTTCTATTCTGGAGTCGTGATCAATAGCTTGAGAAAAATTCCTAACACAGAAAACTGGCAGCAAGTTCACCTGATTAAAAACGTGTAACATAGAGTATTAGCTACCCCTCTAATCTAGTTCCACTCTTTTTGCCAGAAGGCATTCAAATATATCTTTTTAAAATTTCTTTTAAGTAACCTCTGTACCCAGGTTGGGACTCAAGCTTACAACCCCCAGATCAAGAGTCCCATGCTCTACTGACTAAGCCAGCCAGGTGCCCCTTAAATCTACTTTTTTCTTAATCCAGTGGCATTCCTCCTCACAACCACTGATAAAAGCAGTGTGCATAGTATAATCTCCTTGTGGACCAAGTCTTCATAGGAAAAAAAAAAGTTATTCCCTAG
Organism: Panthera leo; assembly: GCF_018350215.1. Taxonomy (NCBI): domain Eukaryota; kingdom Metazoa; phylum Chordata; class Mammalia; order Carnivora; family Felidae; genus Panthera; species Panthera leo. The sequence goes on from NC_056683.1 coordinate 145,625,528, forward strand.
AGTACATTTCAAAAAACATGTTTGAAAACCTCTTACCAAATATCATCAAATCTAAGATGTCATCAAGTGTTAAAGATAATCTATATTTTATGCAGTCCTGAGAAAGAAAAAGCATTGCCAATTAAACTGTGACCCACTATTAGCATCCTGATCAAGAAATGTAAAAAATGTGACTTAATGAAATAATTTTAGTCTAATCCAACTTGCAGAGTGACGTATCAACTGTCTCAAACGTGGAAGTGAAATTATCACAAATGGAGTGAACATTATACACTATTCACTCTCTGGGATTTTCCTGTGTATCCCCTAACCTAATCCTTACAACTGACATATAAAGCAAGTATTAAGACCAGTTTACAGATGAGAGAATTCAACATAGAAAATTTTAGTGTTTTGCTCAAGGTCACTCAGGAGCAAAAGTGATTCACGTTTAAATCGGTTTGATTCAAAATGTATTTTTTTTCAATTTTTTATTAAATTTCAGTTAGTTAACATATAGTGAAATATTATTTTCAGATGTAGAATTTAGTGATTCATCACTTACAACACCAAATGCTCATTACAAGTTGCCCTCCTTAATATCCATCACCCAATTTAGCCCATCTTCCTGCCCACCTCCTCTCCATCAACCATTCTCTATAGTTAAGAGTCTCTTACGGTTTGCCTTCCTCTCTTTTGCCCCGTCTTCCCCTATGTTCATCTGTTTTGTTTCTTAAATTCCACATAGGAGTGAAATCATATGGTATTTGTCTTTCTCTATTTGAGCTTATTTCAATTAACATAATATTCTCTAGCTCCACCCATGTCATTGGAATTGGCAAGATTTCATTCTTTTTGTGTCTGAGTAATATTCCATTGCATATGTGTGTATATGTATGTGTGTGTACGTTCACACACATACATATACACACATACACACACCCCACATCTTCTGTATCCATTCATCAGTCAGTGAACATTTGGGCTCTTTCCATAATTTGGCTATTGTTGATAGTGCTGCTATAAACATCTGGGTACATGTATTTCCTGAGTCAGTATTTTTGTATCCTTTGCGTAAATACCTAGTAGTGCAATTGCTGGATCATAGTGTAGTTCTAATTTTAACTTTCTGAGGAACCTCCATACTATTTTCCAGAGTGGCTTCACCAGTTTGCATTTCCACCAGTTGTGTAAGAGGGTTTCCTTTGTCCGCATCCTTGTCAACATCTGTTGTTCTCTGTGTTGTCAATTTTAGCCATTCTGACAGGTGTGAGGATCATATCTCGTTGTAGTTTTGATTTGTATTTCCCTGATGATGAGTGACATTGAGCATCTTCTCATGTGTCTGTTAGCCATCTGGATGTCTTCTTGGGAAAATGTCTTTTCATGTCTTCTGCCCATTTTTTAACGGGATTATTTGGTTTTTGGGTGTTGAGTTTTGTAAGTTCTTTACCTATTTTAGATACTAACCCTTTTTCAGATACGTCATTTGCAAATATCTTCTCCCATTACAAAGGCTGCCTTTTAGTTTTGTTGATTGTTTCCTTCACTGTGCAGAAGCTTTTTATCTTGATGAGCTCCCGATGGTTTATTTTTGCTTTTGTTTGTCAGGAGACAGACAATATCTAGTAAGAAGTTGCTGCAGCTGATGTCAAAGAGGTTACTGCCTGTGTTCTCCTCTAGTATTTTGATGGTTTCCTGTCTCACATTTAGGTCTTTCATCCATTTTGAAATTATTTTTGTGTATGGTGTAAGAAAGTGGTCCGATTTCATTCTTCTGCATGTCGCTGTCCAGTTCTCCCAGCACCAAGTGCTAGAGACTGTCTTCTTTTCCACTGAATATTCTTTCCTGCTTTGTGTAAGATTAGTTGGCCATATAGTTGTGGGTTCCTTTCTGGGTTTTCTATTCTGGTCCCTTGATCTATGTATCTGTTTTTGTACCAGGACCATACTGTCTTGATTACTATAGCCTTATAATATAACCAGAAGTCTGGAATTGTGATGCCTCCAGATTTGCTGTTCTTTTTCAAGATTGCTTTAGCTATTCAGGGTCTTTTGTGGTTCCATACAAATTTTAGGATTGTTTGTCCTTGCTCTGTGAAAAAGGTGGGTGTTATTTTAGCAGGGATTGCATTAGCTATGTAGGTTGCTTTGGTAGTATAGCCATTTTAACAATATTTGTTCTTCTGATCCATGAGCATGGGATGTTTTTCCATTTCTTTCATAAGGATTTTATAGTTCTCAGAGTACAGATCTTGTACCTCCTTTGTTAGGTTTATTCCTAGGAAACTTATGGTTTTTGGTGCAGTTGTAAATGAGATCAATTCCTTGATTTCTCTTTCTGCTGTTTCGTTACTGGTGTATAAAAGTACAACAGATTTCTGTACCTTGATTTTGTATTCTGTAACTGTACTGAACTCAAGCATCAGTTCTAGCAAGTTTTTGGTGGAGTCTTTTGGGCTTTCCACATAGAGTATCATGTTGTCTTCAAATAGTGAAAGTTTGCCTTCTTCCTTGCCGATTTGGATGGCTTCTATTTCTTTTTGTTGTCTTATTGCTGAGGCTAGGACATCCAGTACTATGTTAAATAACAATGGTGAGAATTGACATCACTGTCTTATTCCTGATTGTAGAGGAAAGGCTCTCAACTTTTCCCCATTGAAGATGATACTAGCTGTGGGTCTTTTCGTATATGGCCTTTATGATGTTAAGGTATGTTCCCTCTATTCCTACTTTGTTGAGGGTTTTTATCAATAAAGCATGCTGTATTTTGTCAAATGCTTTTCTGCATCTATTGAGAGGATCATATGGTTCTTATCCTTTCCTTTATTAATGTGGTATATCAGATTGATTGATTTGTCAATATTGAGCCACCTGCAGCCCAAGCATAAATCCCACTTGATCATGGTGAATAATTCTTTTAATGTACTGTTGGGCTCGATATGCTAGTATCTTGTTGAGAATTTTTGCAGGGATAATTCTCCTTTTTTGTGGGACCTTTATCTGGTTTGGGAATCAAGGTAATGCTGGCCTCATAGAATGAGTTTGCAAGTTTTCCTTCCATTTCTATTTTTTTGGAACAGTATGAGAAGAATAGGTATTAACTCCTCTTAAATGTTTGTTAGAATTCCCCTGGGAAGCAGTCTGGTCCTGGACTTTTGATTACTGATTCAATTTGTTTTCTTTTTTTTTTTTTTTTAATGTTTTTATTTATTTTTGAAGGAGAGAGAGAGAGACAGAGCATGAGCAGGGGAGGAACAAAGAGAGACGGAGACATTGAATCTGAAGCAGGCTCCAGGCTCTAAGCTGTCAGCACAGAGCCCAATGCGGGGCTCAAACCCACGAACTGTGAGATCATGACCTGAGCCGCAGTCGGACGCTTACCCGACTAAGCCACCCAGGTGCCCCGTGGTTCCATTTGTTTTCTAAGAAGGGTAGAATCTCTTTTTTTCCTGCTTATAGCTTCTTAGCCAGCATAGCTACCCATTTCTTGGTCATGGACCAAGATGATAAAGGGAGAAGAGACCAGTCTAAAGACTCTAATACAGAATACTTGGTACATTATAACACTAACATCCATCAAAAATGCATACCCAAATTAGATAACTAGGATCTGCATGACTGTGGGCATTCTCATACAGTTTTAAAAACAAAGAAATTTTTGAGATACATTACTCATGCAAACATAGATGTATCTCAATTTCTATAGTGTTCTTTATAAAACACTGGTAGTCAGTAAACTAACGTGAAACCATTTGTAGCTTTCAGTCTTAACTAAACTTAGTTATTATTTCAAAACACCTACATTTCAGACTAATAAATTTCAAATCATAACCCTAAATAAGTAGAACTTTAGTTCTTTATAAGGAAAGTAGAACAAAATGATAGCATTACAGTGAACTTGGGAGAGTAGGATACAATAGGTATTGTAAGAACAGTTCAGCTATAGTTATTATGATAGACAAGGCAAAGCAATTAGTGTTCACATAACAAAGTAAGTACTTAGTAGCTGCTAAACTATATACGCAATTGACAATTTTTTTAACTCATTGTTCAATAAACTTTCCTCGTTTGATGAATTTGGATTGTTTTTATTGGCTAGCAGAATTACTTACGGAATCACAGTGTTTTTTTAATGCTTATTTATTTTGAGAGAGAGAGCACATGTGCAAGCATGGGGAGGGGCAGAGAGAGGGAGAGAGAGAATCCCAAGCAGCCTCCGCTCTGTCAGCGCAGAGACCGACCGATATAGGGCTTGATCCCACACGCCATGAGATCATGACTTGAGCTGAAATCAAGAGTCAGACACTTAACCGACTGAGCCACCCAGGCACCCCCACTATCTTTTTATCCTAACTATTCACATAGTTCTTCCAACAATTGTTCCAGTCACTGTAGGTGTGTGGATTAAAAATTACCCTTGCCACTCACTCTTCATTCATTTTTCCAGGTTGGTGTTTTGAGTTAAGCACGGTTTTGGATTACACAGAGGACAGTGCTCTCCTAATCTTGACAAGTCACGGAACGAGTGTTCTTATACTATCTGTGAAGTAGTCTAAAATGTGGCACTTATCTGTATTTATCAGTGCATTCTAGAAAAATGTTTCTATGAACCAATTTCTGAAAACCAATCTACTTTTTCTTAGACTTCTCTGCCCACTTTTACTAGAAAATTGATTGCACTATTAAATTTCTCTTAGTTTCCCATATTTTAAAAAGAAAGCATAATTCATTACAAATAAAACCTTTCTAGGGTAATAACCACTTAGCATATAAATGATTTTAGTATTGATATAGCTAAGTTTCTCTAAATAAATAATTTCCATGCCCAACGCATAATATACCAAGCATGCCTGTTACATGACAATTTTGTAATGCAAGAATTTCCATTATAAAAACCTGTGAGATACAATCTAACACATTCGAAGAATTAACACTCTCAGACTGTAATTGGAAGATACGTTCTAATTACTGTTTAATGTCTTCGTTGAAAATCTTTGGCATATGTATAATGTAAAATTGACTCTGAAATTATGCAACTAATATTATTAGCATTTAGTGACATAATTTGTTTGGCTCAAAAAGCGTTCGACCAGAAAAAAAAGTGCTTAAAGCTTGGAAAGTTTAAAAAGTGGCCCTTAATATTGTTAACTGATTTATAAGTTGCTATATTTAGGTAGCAACTCGTTCAACTCGTTCATTGGGTCGTTGAAAAAAATGGTATCTTCTGTAGAAGGTTCGCTGTTTGAAATGTTTTATGGCAGGAAGATAAACATTTTTTTAGAATTCTGTTATCAAGGCCATGAATTAATATGCAGTGTTGTGACATGAGCCTGTGATCTTTGTCAAATCTAGTATAGAAAGTTAGAAATCTCCTCTTAAAAACTGATGTGTTCTTAGAATTGATTACTTGTCTAAACTACATCTTTCATAACATACATATTAGGGAACTGTTCTGCCAATTATATTTCTAAGGTGGCTATTCCTATTTTTAATGGGATTATTTACTTATTAATTTGTCCCAAGGTTGTTGTGGTTTTTGTGTGTGTGTGTGTGTGTGTGTTATTTAACTGTCTTAACAACAGTTAACAGTTATTCAGTGTTTTCTCTGTGCCAGATATAAATGGCATCAGATTTAATTGGGTTAAATGCTTTTCAGAATCATCTCAGTTAATCCTCACAAACCCAAGAGGAAGAAAGCATTCTCCATCTAATTTAATTGATGAGGAAATGAAAGCAGAGAGATTAAGTAATTTGCACATTGTCAGTCAGTTAGTAAAATGGCAGTGACAACATTATGGAAATGGAGAAAGGAACAAGAAGTGGTAACTTCTATAGTTTTCCCTGTTTCATGAATACTCAGAGTTTCAGCTGCACCTGATTAGTTATCTCATTACAGTGTATTAGACAAGCCATTCCAATATATTGATTTCATCTTCCAGTATTTAAACCAACCATGTTCCGCAAATAACACCCCTAAACCTGTGGCTTGTTCCAAAGGTTGTTTTTTTTTTTCTTTTTAATTCCTGTTCCTTAAATGAAAAGAGATAGTGTCCAGTACTAATTATTCACCATGATTTATGCTTTTAAATATCATGTGTGGGACTTCTCTTGAACAAAAATTAGACCCAAATTCAGTATTTATGCAATAGGTTGAAATTTTTCACCTGGCTATAGTTTATAAAGGGTTTTAGTAAATAGATAACATACACAATAATCAAGGCTTTTATTGCATACATTATATATTCATTCACTACTCTTTTATAGTAGTTAGAGCATGCATAGAGTTTTGCTGAATTTATAACTCCAACCTAAAAAAAAAAACTAGTTGAACATGATAATATGGAGAGCTTTTAAAAGTGAGAAATTTTGTCTTAGAGTGTATAGTTCTTCATGTAGTTTGTTCTTTGTGTAAAAAGACAATTTTGCTGACAGTGTTAGTTTTTGCACAGAAGGCCTCATCGTCAGCAGGACTTAACTTGAGACGATTCAAGACAATTGCAAGAAATGCACTTCAGAAGAGTTTGTAAGATTTGTCCACTGAAAGATGTGAATTAATTGTAACTCGGAGAGAAGGAAAAAACACTAGCTTTACTTTTTGTAAGTTTGGGGGAGATGTGTTGCTAATAATGATCAAGGAAACAGTCATCCCGTCTAGATTGTGGCATGGTAGATCTTTAGCTTGCAATATTTGCTTATTTTGAGAGAAAGAGAGAAAAGAAAGAGAAGAGCAATGATCATGATTCAAACTGCAGAAGGAATTTTAGTAGACAGAAAGATTAAATTTAAAATCAGAAGGACACAGATACTTTTTAATCAGAAAGATTAGATTTAAAATCAGAAGGACTCAGGTACTTTTTAATCAGAAAGATTAAATTTAAAATGAGAAGGACTCCGATTTATACACACACACACACACACACACACACACACACACACACACACAGAAAATGTATAGAAGGAATATCAAGTGAAGCCATCCGTTTTAACTGTAGGTATAAGGAGGCAGGGGTGCATTGAAAATCAAGGCCACAAAATGTAATATAGATGACAAATAGGCTCCTTGAATATATCAGTTAGAAGGAGAACTCCATATTCAGTAAGCCTCTTAATATAACACCTCTCAGTAAACTGGCATCTGACCTCTGCTTAGACCCCCTGAATCACATGGTACTCACAGGACCAGAGTGTAACTAATGCCATTTTTGGATGTCTTAACTGATAAAATTCTTTTCTATATTTAACCGAAGTCTTCCTTGCCATAATTTTTTTCCACTTTGGTCTTCATTATATTGTGTATCCCTCACGCAAGTGCCCCCCTCCATCCAGGCCCTTCTTCATTTCATGGGCCTTGGTGAATATTCTTATACACCCTTCTTTTGATTTATTGCTTTTGAATAACGTATGCCTTTTCTTTGTCACGTCCTGAATTAAGACTCGGCCTTAATTACTTCTTTGTGCTAACTTTTCCAGATGACGTTTATGTGTTGGGCTTTCATTCTTTTTGTTTTTCCTCCTGTCTATTGGTTTATCCAAACTCCAAATGCATTGTTTAAAATTTGGTTGTTTTTTGCTTATACGAGTTTGCATTTCAAATTACACCATGTCCTAGATGTTTGGGAATGCTGTATTCTTCGTAATGTGAAACATTAATAATAACCCTCTGTTACCTAAGTTTTAGATTTGGCATAAGTGATGCTGCTCGAGGCCAAAGTTGTACACACGCACAAATTTAATAAATGTAGGCGGTCCCTTGTCTCCACAGGATGAAACTTAGGTCACCGTTCTGGCCTGAAAGCAAAATACCATCTTGGCAGAACACTTCACAAACATGCTGACATCTTGATCGTTTTTCTACCTTTTTGCTTATTATCATTTTATTGGACAGCCCAGCTAGCTGGATTCAGTGACATGTTTCATATTGCCAAAGAAAATCTGTGATTGTATGTAAGACAGCTTCTTTAAAAAATTGTATGTTGTAATCTTTCCATATTTTCTTCCCCTTTCCCTCCGAAATTCAAGCACTTACCAAACTTATTACTTTTCCATTTGCAACTTTGTTTTCACTCCACCATTACCAGCCGTGTCCCCTGCCACTGCTTTAGGTCAGGGCTTTACTACCGTACCTTGTCTATTACAATAAATTCTTCCCTGCTCTCCATGCAGCAAAAATCATATGTGTGCTTCAGTCTCAATTTGGAAAACCTCCCTGCAATTCTAGGAACATGAGGTCACCACTCTAAAATAACACAGGCCAAGAATGTGCCAGTAGACTCTGGTTTTCTTTTCTTTCTTTTTAAGTATTTCTATCTTCATAGTCACATGGCATTATCTTAGTACCGTCTATCGGGGGAAGACGCATATTCGGCTCCATAAGCAATTCCTCCTCCCCGTGCTTTGAAGGGTCAGCACGTACGTTCTTGGGACAAACAACACTTTCGCAAAAGAATACATGGCAACCATGTCAACTGAATGAATGTTCGGAGAGAAACAAAAAGGATTTCTCATTGTAAAAAATTCTTTGCCTTATTCCCGGTGTGCACGGTGACCTCATCTGTGGTTCTATGAAAGCTTCTGCTAAAGTGATATTAAGGGACGGAGCGAGCACCTGCTTCTCCATAGTGAGACTCAGAGAGAAGGTGGGGCCTAAGATCCCCCAGGGCCAAGGATCTGAGTGGATAACCAGAGTGATGTCGAAGACGAGTGTCAGTTTTATGCAGCAGGAAAATCACAGACAAAAGCATGATTGCTGGGATTTCTAGTGTGGAGAGATCACGTCCCGGTCAAAGCTGTGAGAAGGGAACATTATGGAGAATAATCGGGGGAGGGGGCCGGAGGAACAGGTAGGCCAGTCTTCACAGGTTCAGCCCAAGAAGACGTAGAAGAAAACACAAGCACATCTGTCACAGGCTGAGAGGCCACCTTTCTACCTCCTGGGGTAGAACTGTGAAGCCAGGCTGCGTGGAGTTAGCTTTCCAGAACCTGCTGCTCCCGATACGAAAATCATGGCAAAAGCCATCCACTCATTCATTTATGACATGATTTTTGACCGAGTGCCTTATATGTGTCAGGTGCTATTCCAAACACCAAACACAGAAAAGTGAGCTTGCGCAAATGAAAGCACAAATATCAATTCCCTCTTGTAAGTTCGAAGTGATGGTGACAATGGTAGCAGGCAACAGTACTGAGCGCTCCTGGCAAGAGGTCCTGTGCTAAGTGCCTTTAGCGGGTCATCCAGGCGGCAGCCTACAGCCCGGCTACGTTCTCGTCTGACGCTCCTGGTGGTCACTTTGGGCTGTTTAGGAGCTAGAAAAACACGGGGGTGGGTTTGAGGCCGAGAGGGGCCACGTAACATCAAGCTCAGGGCCACCTCCTATTTGCACATCATCCTCTAGCAATCTATTAAAGCAGCCACTGGCCTGACACCGTGGCAACACTTTGATGAGAAGCCTCTCAGACATGTTGCGTTGACAAACCAGCTAACTGAGATAAAGAGACCCTCTTGCAAGCTGATCGAGAAAACTAGGTTCGGTTACTGCTGTTTTGGGGGGTTGTGTGACCCTAGGTGAGTCATTCAGTGTTCCTGTGTGTGTCTCTTCAGTGAGCAAACGCGAAGGCTGAACAGCCCCATGTCCTCAAACACGTTGAAGCAGAGTGGTGGTTTGCTCTTGGCGGGCCTTCTCTGTGACACAGATGCCCCTTGCCCTCCTCTCAGCTCTCCTTTATTTTCAGCCTCAGAGCTGGTGGCCATCCGTTGGCCTCGCTCCCCACCACCCACTTTTACTCCAGAACCAAAGAAAGGAAAGAGCTGGTTCCCTCTAGCTCCCCCTGCCTTCCCCTCCTCCTTCCACTGAGGTTACTCCCAGCTGCCCAGCCCCATCTCATACCTAAACTGCCAAAATCAATGGTTTCTGGACTTCATGATCATCTTGTAAACATGGGCAAAATCAATGAGATTTCAATACCGAGGGTGAGGAACATTGATGTCGACGCTATTGATAATGAGTTCCTTTCCAGAAATGCGAAGTAAATTCAGGGTGTTCCTGCTGCATTTGTGCATAATGAGGCATTTATGCAAACAGCATCCACTCAGGGAGCTGAACTGCCGGGGGCAAAATAATATTCAACCTTCAAGCTTAATAACTGCATAAACTTAGAACTGATAGGAAGCATTCTGCTCTGGTTTTGAAGAGCCTAATTAAGTGTATTCAAGGAGATTTTTTTCAGCCTCCTCCCTTTGAAGCACAGTTGTGGTCGGTGTCAGGGAATTGATGACTGTCTTAATGTTTCATTGTTATAGAACATTCCTGTGATTTCTGTATTCTTCAATGCAGTACCTTTGTTCCTTTGAAATAATCTGTGAGATTCAATGCTAAGCCCTGCTATTACTCCTTCCTATTTTTATACTAAGTGTATTATTAACCAATACTCTTGGCAGAAAGTGCTTGCAAGCTTAGGTGCGTCCCACTCTATCTGATAAACGTGTTCCTGGCATGTAGTATGGAAATTGAATTTTAACAAATTGAATCCTATATCCCGGTGCCTCAGGGGCAGTCATTTTAGGAAATAAATCATATTCTGAATTGTCAGTGAATCTTTACGCCCTAATTTTTCTAGCCAAGTTTTTCAAGTGACTTCATCACAGACCTATTCAAAGAAACTTCTTTCAAAAGTGGTCTGTGACAGCCCAGTGACATGGACATTTTAGGACCGTAATCAACCATTGAAATAACCCACAAGTCAATCGAATCCCCTATGTGTAAACGGAGACCTAGGATCTCATCAAACCAACATTTACCGAATGCCTACTGTGTGCCGGGCTGCAGAGCTTTATGGGAAAGGAAGATGCGGCCCCAGGGTACCCAGGTGGACTCCATGATGAAGTTTGGTTGTTGGGCTCAGTGGAGAGGAAACACTTTATCTTCCAGGGGACTAGCCTGGACCTTGGAAAGAACAGAGGAATCCTTTATACTTTAATTGATATTAAATTGCCTACAAGTGAAGTTTTATACGCTATGTAGACAACAAATGTTTCTTAATCAGAAAACCATCCTAAAGATGATGGATTCTGAATTGGTTTTTTATCGCAATGGAGGCATATAGTTTCCAATGTGTGTATAATTACTCTTATGCCCCCTAGCCTGAGGGATAGTTTGAGTGAAAGATTCTAGGTAGGGGAGAAAACCACAAAGGTCAGGATTTAGGGAAGCAAACTGATTTGACTGATGAGTTGAAAATAACAATAAGCAGAATGAGGGCACAATTTCATAGCAAAGTCACCACATGCCTACATGTAATTTGCTCAAATACAACAAAGTCCAAAGAGCAGGCGGGTCCTCTCCATCCATTCTACAGGCATTCTACTCTTGAGTCCATACTCTAGAGAGATCATGAGATTGGAAATCAAACTCTGATGCTCCTCACTTAGTTTCTACTGTCCCTGGTGTCTAATGATTACATCATGGCCTCTCAGTATATCGACATCCTAAAAGCAAGCCGCCCACCTTAGCTGCCACATAACCCAAGACTGTTCCTATGTTGGAAGGAAATGGTCTGTGCCCGTGGACATGTGGGGCCTTCCCTAAGGGCTGACTGTGGTACCTATTCCCCACCCACCCTCCCCCACCCTGAGACACAGCACTGTAGGTCTGGGAAGCTTCCTGCGGGGGAGGGGATGATGTGTTTGAATGGAAGTTTGTCTTTTATAAATTTGAGATGATGAGCCATCAGAGTCAGAATCACTCAGTGTGTGGAAAACACCACTTCTGGGTAGAGAAGTAGAGAGCAGGAACGGAGCCCAGGTGCAAGGGAAAACTGACAGTAGCTGCCACTTGGTGACAGTTTTTCTTTTTTCAATGTTTATTTATTTTTGAGAAAGAGAGAGCAAGCAGGGGAGGCGCAGAGAGAGAGGGAGACACAGAATCCGAAGCAGGCTCTAGGCTCTGAGCTGTCAGCACAGCGCCTGGCGTAGGGCTCGAACTCACAAACCACAAGATCATGACCTGAGCCAAAGTCAGACACTTAACAGACTGAGCCACCCAGGTGCCCCCAACTTGGTGAAGGTTTTTGAAAGAAACAAGTGAGAGTAAGTTTTTGCTCACAGCACTATTTCAGTGATTTAGGGCAGGGGTTCAAGGCCTGAACTCAGGTTTGCACCAAGAGAATGGGGAGGAAGAAGAGCCTGAGAGATGGTGCTTGAAAAATCAACCCAACTAAACACCTGGTTGACTGATGCAGGGGGTGCAGACACAGTGTTGACTGGAAGGGCAGACTCTCGCCACCTGCCACCCTGCAGGCTTTGTGTCTTCACCCCCATCACCCACAGAAGGAACAGTTTAACCTGAGAGATGGTTGACAGTGACGAGGTAGGATGTACAAGGTGCACAACAGGCAAAAACAGGACTTGGATAAAAGGAGAATGAGTCTAGGGGACACTCATGCAGAGCTTTCTAGAATCATTCTCTAGGGTCCTTGCAAACCATCTAGGAAGCCAGCATGGCAATCTGACCTCAACCCACACTCGTGAGCATGGAGCTCCCCCAAAGCTCTGTGGAATCCCTGAGTGGCCCTGTGCGGTGGCCACAGCGCCCTGCTCGGAGGTGACAGGGCTCCAGCCTGGGGAATAACCCAGAGGTGGCTGAGCGCCAAGGCCCTCCGAGATCAGGCAGGTAGTGAAAGGCATAGAGGTTTTGAGGTTTCAAAAGTTTCTCATGAAAAAGCGAGGCAAGGGCCTTATAGGGAGCCATAAATTAGATCGCCTGACTTTCAGATGGTTAAATTGGAGAGAGGAAAACAAGATCACAGTCAGGAAAAGGCATTGGTGTTTAATTGTCTTAACCTACATGTGCAGAATCACCAGCATTTATGATCCTAACATTAGAATGAGGTTGAAGAGAGCTGAGCTCTTACGAGTGATGAAGGCTGATGATGTCCAGTCATCAGGGGTACACGGAAGCCCTGAGGTCTGTTATTGACTCTGTCAGTAACTCATTATGTGGCCTGAGATAAGAGTCTCTGTTTGCTGGGGGAAACAGTGGTGAGAACAGTAATTACTTCCTGGGAGCGCGCCGACTGCCAAGGTATTTATACATCATGCAACAGAGAGAAAAACAATACTTGCCATCTACCTACCCATTAGAGGTGACATCTGGAGAACGGTTTCAGGTTCCGGGATGAAAGGGTATGTGAGTAGCGATGTACCATCCGCTCCCGATCGGTCCGATCTTTGCATAACTTAGCTTTCAGAAACGACAGCGGCAATGATGCCATTGGTCCTTTGAGCTTCTGACTTCAAGTTTCCCCATCCAGGGTTTGTGGCAGAGAAGCCTTGGGAGAAGTGAGACGGGTATTTAAGGACAGAAGTTTTTACAAACAAACAAGGTTACTGCATAGCCGACGGTATTTTATTTATAGAACTTCATTTCCGAGTCTTTTGAAGGGAAGTTATTTGGTAGTTTCGCATCTGAAGCTAATTCCACTCTGCTGATTTCATTGGCTAACTTAGTAAAGAAGAACTAGTCTTAAAAATTCAGAGGGTGTCATATTTATTTTCTATACATCTTGTCACTTACTATGTATGTTTGTAAACAAATATGTTTCATTTTTTAGGAGACATATGGCTTCTAACTTGTTTGACTTAATAAGGTAACAGAAGTTCTGTGTTAAATCTGCCTCTAAGGGCTGTACTCTCTCAGTGATTTAATGCTCCAGAGTGTTTCGCTCACGGGCAGAGCCCGATGCTTCGTCCCCTCTTCTCCCCACATCCCGCTTCCCTCCCAAACATGTGAAAGGGTGATCCGTGCAAAGAGGCTCAGAAAAACTCTAAAAAGAGAACAGATAAAGCCTTAAGCTGTTTTCAGTGACCCATGCTGATATCCTTTCCTTTACCTGGAATGTTTCAAAGTGTCCAGTGAATTCTCTAGGACACCGTCTATGGCACCTCAGCCATATGAAAACCTGCAAGGGGACAAGTGTAGGGAAATTGTCCTTCTCTTGTCACTGTGGTTCCAGAAAGCCTCCATGGGGCTGTTTCAGCCAAGGACAGGAAGAAGACACATGTCCAAGGCAAGGCTGCAATGATCCCACTGTTCGAGCAAGGCTCTCGGAGAATTCTCGTGATCTTCACGTAACTGGGAGGGCGAGAGTCAGAGCGGAACAACCCCAGACCTCAGCCCTCAGGGTTCGAATCCCAGAAGCACCACTTAGCAGTCACGAGACATGTGAGCAAGCTGGTTAAGTTGTCTGGGCCCGTGTTCTCGTCTGTGAAAGGAGGATATTAATGGTACTTACTTCATAAGTCTGTTTAAAGGTTGGGGTTAGCATTAGCAAAACATTCAGAACATTGCCTGGCACCTGGCAAGTGCTACGTAAATGGTAAGGACATGGGCTCTTGCTGGCACTATGACCAAGGATTGGTGCCCAGCTGCTCAACTGGATGGGTATTGAGTCCGTTGGGGAAAGAGAAGAAACCCCAGAGAGACTGTTCAGAATAACTCAACACCATTTAGAGGCCTGCTTAGCTATACCCATCTTGGAGTAATGAAGGCTTAATATGTTATTTATTTTGTAGACTTTACAAATGCAAACAGGTACAGCAAGGAGACGGAAATCTGTGCTTTTTGTTTATGAATGCTGTGCAGAGGCTGATTGCTGACGATGCCTAGGACAGCTCCAGGGTGCATAAAAACCACTTCAGTGAAAGTAGAAAGTTAAAGGCAGGGAAAATGCTCGGGAAACAATTCCTCCCCCACCAGAAGTCCCTATTTCAATTGTAATCAAAACTTCCTTTTATGTATTTGTTTCGTTCACACCTTTAAATGCTGGGATTATACTTGGGGGTTCATAATCCAAATAAAATGGCTGGCCACATTCATTTTATATTTCTGTAATTGAAATAACAAAGGTTCATCATTTCTTTTTTTTTTTTTTCTTTTAAGTTTATTTGTTATTTTGAGAGAGAGAGAGAGAGTACATGTGTGCGATAGCACTGGGGAATGGTAAAGAGAGGGAAAGAGAGAATCCTGTCAGCATGGAGCCCAATGTGGGCCTCAGTGGGGGCTCAATCCCATAAACCGTGAGATCATGACCCGAGGCAAAAGTCAGATGATTAACTGAGCCACCCAGGGGCCCCAAAATTTCGTCATTTCTGGTGTCAGATCAACCTCTGGCTTCCTTTCTAAGACACATTTTGGAAAGTATTAGTGTTCCCATTCATGGCATGAGAAAAAAAATACAGTCATTTTTTAAAATAAAGTAGTGATTTGAAATTGCTTCCTAAATAGCTAGAGTTTTAGGGGGGCAAGGCTGTGTTTCATAAGGCTCTGGAATGTATAATGTGCGAACTGAGAGGAAACTCTTCTTCTCTCACTGGGGGGACTCTGTGAGGACTGACCTAGTATCCAACCATTTGGGGGACGAGGTTCTGCCACGTTGTACTCCTCCTGGTCTTCCCGTAGCATCATCTGTAACTTCCCGCACGTCTGAACATATCCCCCCTTCATTCACCTGTGCACTTTCCTCTGAGAGTAAGCCGGGGGCAGCGTGGTCATTTCGTCTGTTCTCAGCTACTTCATGTTCAGTGTGTGAAGTGTCAGGGTGAGGCATTTCAGCTCCAGAAGATCCTCGTAGAGTGTGAGGCTTCTTAGACCAGATAGTTGCAGGTCACAAGGAGGGTGTCCTGGGTTAATGGGGCCTGTGACAAGTTAGTACAGTCGGCTGAGAGGATGGGACAGAGATACAGACACCCTCTCAACATTTAAGCACCTACTATGTGCAAGCCAAAACTCTGCCTCTACTGTCTCCTCCTCTACGACCCAAGGAGTTCTGCTTTCGTGTTCGTTCACACATTGTAGACTTCAGAATAACACTGATTTTAGACAAAATTTTGCAAATAGAGTTTCAAAGAGTTGATGTCAATGGTAACCCTGCATGAGTTCTGAAAATGAAGAAGTTCAGAGAATCCTCAACCTGAAGGGGAATGAGGTAGACCCAGACCATCTCATGCATGGCCTCATTCCTTTGACATGGGAATCACGCCATACCTCACTAGACCCTGGCCACACATTCCTTCCACCAAATGCCAAGAAACATCTGACTATTAGCGTTCAAGGACAAAGCATTGCTACATGAATAAAATGGAAACTGTACTAAATTCAAGAGCTGTTAGGTACAGTCTTCCATTTTCCGAAGTCATAAAATAAAAGCAATGTTACTACAAATTTAATGGCTGTAGTTACCCTGACTCAGTAGATATTTGGGAGGATAAACGAATGCCTGAGGTGTGTTTTTTCAACCTCATTTTTAACTTCATCCAGCCTCACCTTATTCATCATAAAAATAGAAATAATAATTACTTTGTCATGAATATCACATTGGATAAAGCAATTTATAAACTATAAAGCAGTATACATTGTTCATTTTTTTCCTTTCCTTTCCATTCCATGGGTGAGACTCTGTTGTGATGCTATAGCCTATATCTTAATGTCATTGAATACTCTTAGGTCTTTGCCAAATTCTACACAAATTCTACATTGTATTTACACTTACATCTGTTTGATGAGTATCTGTCCGTTCCGGGGTTTCTATGAAGCAGGGTGATGGACCTCACCCTCGCTTCACTGATGGGTTTGATGATCACTCTTATAATTCTCACTTCCAGCTGACCCCAGTTGAAGTAACCCTTCTATATTTGTCTCAGTGCACCCAACATATGAATTTCACTTCACTTCTCAGTTATAAAGAAGTCTTTTGGCTGACTTTATTTTAACTTTATGGACCCTCCATTTCATTCTTGTTCATCTGGATGCTGTTAATCTACAAGAGCAGAAGGATATTTGGAGGAAGAAGGTGCCGTGTTAGTGGTCATTGCTACTAATGCTGCTTTTCATTCTTTTGGGTGCCTGAAAGCATTTAAATTGATCTCTATTTGGACTGCGACGAAGAGAAAATTCTCGGATATAAATACATTCAGAACATGTAGATAATATCCTAAACAAAAGGAAAGAAACCTACAGGTTTTCTTTGACTTTAATGACATATTTGTGACTCTGACTTGTTTGTATTCTCCACCTTCATCCTACTTAAACTATTATTTTTTTTAAAAAAAAGAAAGAAAAGAGAAAAATCTTTGTAAATTTATCAAATGAAAATAAGAGAGAAAGACAGGCCAACATTAAAACAATTTGATTAAAACTTTGCTTTTTTTAATGAAGAAAAAATGTTTAGAATGTATATGACTTTTAAAAAACGTTTTCCATCATCTAAGACCTTGTCTATCGGTTCTTAAGTTCAAGTCCTGCTTCTAGAGCCTCACAGTGTGACCTTCGGTGTGTGAACATAAGTTAATCCTATAAAGTAGTTTACATGATACAGAAAAAAATCCTACATTCTAAAAAAGACACCAAAATTGAATATATATATATGTGTGTATATATATATATATACACATATATATATATATATATGTGTATATATATATATATATATGTGTGTATATATATATGTGTATATATATATGTGTGTATATATATATATGTGTGTGTATATATATGTGTGTATATATATATATATGTATATATATACTGAATTTTATTTTTCTAAAAAAATGATAGTAAAATAGAATGAGTTTTCTCATTGTTGAACCTGATGTCCAGCTTTTTGTGGAAATGGCTACAAATAATATTTTTACTAAGTCTTTGACTTGGTTGACTATTTAAACCTTAATTTAATAGATCATAGTGTAACGATATATAAAATTATTTAATTTTTCTTAAGAACTCTTTGGAAAAAAGGCTGAGGAAATTAGGAAGGAGACTCTGACCCTACAATGAATTGTCCAGAGTTTCCTCAGGGATAGAATCCTATACTAGAGCACAGCAGGAATAGGGCAGAGAAGAGTGGAGAAGGGAACCAGGGCTCCAGAGCTAGTGAGGAAGATAAGTGCTTCTTACCTGCTGGGGACCTCAAAAAGCAGTACGATCATAGGATGCCCTTTGCACTGCCTACTGTAGGCTCTATAATTAATAATATGGTGGAAAATGTTCAACAACCATTATTCTAATACTCAAAAAAATCCCTTCCATAAGCATTTTATAAACCTTTTTTTTTTTAGAGAGAGAGAGTGCACATGAGCAGGGGAGGGATAGAGAGAGAGAGAGAGAGAGAGAGAGAGAGAGAGAGAGAGGAGAATGAATCTTAAGCAGGCTCCAAGCTCAGCATGGAGCCCAGTGTGAGGCTGATCCCACGACCCTGGATCATGACCTTAGCCAAAATCAAGAGTCAGATGCTCAATCGACTGAGCCACCCAGGCACCCCCATTTTGTAAACTTTAAAAACTCTAACTTTCATAACTCCAAGAATTATATTCTTACGTAAAAAACAGCAAAGAAATATCTGGAAATTATAAAGGAAGAGGAAGAAGAGATGAAGGCAAGAAAAGTGTTCGCCCTACTCTAAATAAAATAGTGCAGGGACCAAGAGACAAGTCATTAAAAAACAGTGGAGAGTCCAGAGACAATTCTCAAAGTATGTGAGAATCTCAAATTCAGTAATGATGACATTTCAAACCAGTTGGGGAAGGCTGAAGTATTCAATAAACAGAATTGAATTAATTCGTCTCCATTTAGGAAGAAAATAAAGTCAGGATGTGTTCCTCCCAGCACTCCTCCAACACTTTTCAAGTAGTTCAAAGATTTGAGTGTAAAATACTAAAACTATAAAAGTACTAGAAGAAAATATAAGTTCATTTTCTTAAATAATGTCAGAGCAGGGAAGGCATTTCTAACCACAAAACCTCAGAGCCTTTTGGGAAAAGATTGATGGATCTGACTATATAAAAGCTAAAAATTTGCATATGAAAAGCAACCCAGTTTTTCCCAAATTGGGATAAAGTAATTTCAATACATAAAATGGTGAAGGCTTAATGTTCCAAATGTATGAAAATCTCCTAAATAAACATTAGAAAAAGACAAGCGATGAAATAGGAGGAAACAACTCAGAGAAGAAGCATAGCCAAAAAGAATGAAGAAATGATCAACTTCATTGATAATAAACAAATTAAAACCACAATGAGATATGATCCTTAGTGTTTATGAAATTTTTAGAAACTGACATCTTTGCTTATAGTCGACGAAAAGGCAAATAAGCACCATGTTTTGAAAGATAGTTTAACACTTTCTAGTCCTCTGAGTGAGCCTTCCATCCGATCCCTAAACTCTACTTGTAGGAAGCCATCCTACAGAAATCACAACACAGATGTCACTGAAATGATAAAGATTCGTGACGAGTCTTAAGTGTCCATCTGTAGGGGAACGGAAGCCTGTGCGGCATTTTATAAAATGAGAGATATATTCTGTCTTGGAAAGAAGGAACTGTTTCTTGTAAGAGAAAAGATGCACACATACATAGGGAAGAACGAGACGAAAGCATGATTCTGTTTATATCCGACAGATGACACGTGCGGATGTGGGTACACACATAAAAACATGTATGTATATTCGAGTAAGAGCAATAGAAGCCACCTTGGATGAACAGCAGAGTAACTATCTCTGTAGGGCAAGGGCATGCCTGGGCGAAAGGCTTCTATTTCAACCCAAATATGCCAAGTGACGCTTTCCTTTAGAGCAAGATGCCAAAATACAATGGAATGCAATTTTACTCAGGTACCAGGTGTTGAGTATTGTCTCACTCACCCTGGGTTGGGCCGGTGCCCCTTTTTCTGGAACGGCTGACCTTGAGACAGGGCGCCACAACCACCCCACAACCCTCTGGCAAATACAGTTAATTCCTCTAGATGACTCCTTCCACTTCTGCTCATTTTACAGAACTAATTTCTGTGACATTTTATTTTTGCACAGCACTGAACCCAAGATTGTCTGCAGTATTTACGAGGGCATTTACAAAAGGAACAGAGCAAATGCAGTTTAGACAGATTCCAATAATTCTCCCGGTCTTTCTGACACCAGTGTTTCAGGGTTCACCTTTCCTCTACACACACTCAATTAAATTAAAATATAGCGTATAAAACGGTGGCAAGAGAACCTCAAAGGGCACCGCAGAGGTGAAAATAAAACAACTTCATATAAACCATTCCCATTACAAGTGTATATATTTAGATTTTGTTAAAATTAAAACCCAGGATAATTATCAAAGCTTAAAGGCACAGGCCAAAGCAGAAAAGAGACGAAAATGAGGTGATGGTGAGTCAGAAATGCCTGTGCTGTTCACACTGTTTATCCTTTTTCTCAGCCCCGAGCTGCAGGCCGGGCATGGCTACTAGACAGGGGCCAGTCGCTGGGTATCGTGCTGTTTCTCACATCCCAACACGGATCACACACACAGGAGAAGTGCCCACCCCACCCCTCACCCCCTCATCTCCAGGTGGCCTGGGACTTAGGGAGGCAGGGTCAATTACATGAGTACAATGCTGAGGAATTTGCAAACTCAAATTACAATGGTGCTTTCCATTTTTTTTTTATTAGAAGATGAAAATTCATACTAATAGAGTAGGAGCATCTTGTCGCTTAAGCATCCAACTTCAGCTCAGGTCATGATCTCACCGTTGGTGAGTTCGATCCCTGCATCAGGCTCTATGCTGACAGTGAGGAACCTGCTTTGGATTCTGTGTCCCCCTCTATCTCTGCCCCTCTCCCACTCATGCTCTGTCTCTTTCTCTCTCTCTCCCTCTCTCTCTCTCTCTCTCAAAAATAAATAAACATTAAAAAAAAATACCAACAGAGTAAGTGAAATTTAACAAAAGCAGCGTGCCTTCCAAAGCTCTGACTGGCCTCTTTTGCCTGGAGCGGTGGGGGGGCAGAAAGAAAAATAGATATGTTTATTGAATATATCATATCAAGTATTTTTCAGCTATGATACTTTATCATATTATGAACTTTCAAGAACAGATTGCCTCAACCTACTACTTCTTGAAACTTTCTGTACCACTTATAAAAAATAACCTTTGCTTCAGTTGGTATTTTTGTCAGTTCCTATTTCCAGGAGGGAACACTGCTTGTGATTTCAATCTCCTGAGACTTTGAGCCCCGTGAAGAGGGTTCTTCTGTTTTGTTTACCCCGTGTCCCAGCACCAACCACATAAATGTTTGCTGTCGTAGAATAAGAATCTTCAGATCACTTTTTAACTATATATTCTCATTTGGGTTGATTTTTTATTAGTTTTATTTTCCAGGGCTATGGAATTAGATCAGTCATGACATATAAGTAGCTTGACCATACCCAGAAAAGTATAGGCACTCTTTGTAATATGTACAAATGAGGAAGCTGTATCTTTGGAGTTTACAGAAATGACCAACCATAATGGTCCTGTCATTTGGGTTATGTCATATCACTTGAATACCACATGCCCATTACAAAGCCCACTTGTATTTGAAATGCACAGTAAGCCTGACTAAAGCCCACCGGTTGTTTTTAAATTATGAGATCACGTTTAATTATTATGTCTTTTGTTTCTCTAGATGTTCATATTTTAATATGTCTCACTTGTTTTTCTAACCCATCTTATAACGTGAAGTTTAGAATAGGTGCTATTTATTTTTAAATACTCCTTTGTCCATAAATTGTGATTTATTATTTTTCAAAGAGCTTTGAAACTTCCAATTTCAAGAACGTTTTTGAATTTAAAGTGCAATTGTTTTAAAATACCAAAATGGTGAGATTATCTGAAGAAGAAGATTCTATACACCCAGAAAAGCCACTTAAAATTGGATGAAATTGAAGAATTAGAGCAAAAGTTTAATTCCCAGAATATTAATCTAGGCTTTCTTTGGAACAAGAAGCAGGACTGACAAATTGCTCTCAGTTGTAAATGGAGAACAATTTTAAACATCCTCCTAAAGAATTATAATTTAATTCTAGTCAGGAGTAGCTGAGCAAGAGAAAACTTGATTACTTAAGGCACTAAGTATATGAGGAAGAGAAGCACAAATACCTTTAACCAGAGTAGCCACTGAGGTCTGGCTATTTAAGGCCTGAGATTCTGATGGGAACTGATAGGCTCTATTACGGATGTCCATCCGTCATGGAGAAAATGCATTTAGGATGCCTTTGTCATTTCTCTTGTCTGTGGACTGAGCTTCTTTAAAAATCAAGCTATAAGCATGCAAGTTATAGAACTTAATTTACTGCTGAAATAGAACATAAAGTGATCAGTTCAGTGACGCTCAGGCTCTGAGGCTTTAAAACCCTTGTACACATGACTTGCAGAAGATTCACGTGATACATGCCTTTAGAATACTCACAGGCAAGGGCTCAGACTGCCAGTTAGCCAAAACCGTGTACACATTAAGCATGGAACAACTTACCCAAAGTTGATAAGTAGTGGAAAATTTTCCACTCATTCCATACATTCACCTCATGGAAAACTATTTTTTACCCATATCACCAAGTTTCTAGAAGTAATAACTCTTTGGGTATATTTTAAAGAGTTTATAATTTAAAAACCCCAATGATAAAAACTTGATAGATTTCTCTATTTTAGTAGAGACCTAGGTGATATGGGTAAATATTAAATACAAGAGAATTCCAAATATTCTAAAAATAATTCAAAATAGTGAGGGAAACCACCTAAAAGCCAGAGATTCTGGTAGCTTAGGCTCTACAGGCATTTCTTAAAAGTGTGTCCTTGGATGAACGCCTTTAGAATCACTGTGCTTGTTCAAAACTGGAGCTTCCCAAGGGACACCTGGGTGGCTCAGTTAAGCATCCACCTTCAGCTCAGGTCATGATCTTGTGGTTCATGGGTTCGAGCCCTGCATTGGGCTCTGGGCTGACAGCTCAGAGCCTGCAGCCTGCTTTGGATTCTGTGTCTCCCTCTCTCTCTGCCCCTCCTGTGTGCTCACGTGCGCTCGCGCTCTCTCTCTCTCTCTCTCTCTCTCTCTCTGAAAAATAAATAAACATTAAAAAATTTTCTTTTAAAAATAAAAGTGGACCTTCTCAGGCTCCCCGCCCCACCCCCAACCCCCGCCGCCGATTCCCTGAATAAGAATCTGAGGGGAGGCATGAGCATGGGTCTGGAATTTGCACTTTAACAAATTCTCCACGTGGTTTTTGCATACGAGCAAATCTGAGAACACCTAATTCAAGATCATAATGTTAATAATTTGGGAGCCAGATTTAGTCCCACGGTAGGAAACTCACATCTGTAGGCGTTCAGGCTTATCGTGACTTCAGCCAAGCGATGGCTTGTCTCTGCCACGGGCCCAAAGATGGGCAGGCGAGAGATGTGGATGATGCTGCGGACCTCACCACTGCTGTACAGACTCACCAGCCCACATTTAATCAGGGAGAATTCTCTCCTTTCCTAAATAGTTGCTCCATTTCAAAAACATGACTGTTACCTGTCTTCTCACGATGAGAGGTTACAAAGTGCTGTGCGTTCAGTGGCTGCCCAGGTCTTAACGATAAGAAATGCTGTCCCGGTCACCAACCCCCCCATCCTCCTACTGACCACAAGGCGGCATGGCAGTGGTTAGGAGTGCAGACTCTGCCTCTCACCCTTAGTAAAGTTATCCGACCTCACTGCACCTCAGTTCCCTCGTCTCCAAATGGTGGAGAACCATGCTACCAAGTATAGGTTGGCTTCTGCATATTAAATGGGTTTACAGCGACAGAATGCTTAAAACGCTGGCTGGCAAATAATGAATGCTATGTTAGTGCTTGTTTAGCAATAAAAACAGGTCTAGTTGCGGGAGATTGTTCCAGGAAATGAGAAAGGGGGGGGGGGCCATCCCCAATCTGGAATGGGCATCTTCTCACAAAGGCAAAGTATACATTGTGTTTCTCTCACAAGTCCTGTAAGACAGTAAACATAGTGGAACAAAAGAATTAAAAGGGGAGATACAAAAGACAAAGTAAGCCATGTCTTAGACAAGGATTTAGGGGCCAAGAAGAAAATGGAGTTGTACCTACAGTTTTACAACCATCAAGTAACTTGGTTCGGTGCGTATCTTAATTATGTGTGTTTCATTGGGATGAGGGGTGGTTGTACTTCACCCAAGTTTTTGGGGGGACCGGGGCTAAACAAAGTTAACAAATGACATCGGATGCGATGGCTAATTTGCCTGGCCCTATCCTCTCTCTCTCTAGTCTTCTGGACCAACATCTGGCTACTTCCCTGTTTCCTTTTCTCCTCACCTTCAGATTAAGTTGATAACTGATGTTTGCCCCTTTTCCTTTTCCTTTGTCATTCGTCTCTCTTCTTTTTTCTGACTTCCTCTTCTGACGCTCTATTTTGAATGCTTGTCACCTTTACTCTCAACTACCTCAACAAGTGCCTAACTCCTGTTGTACACACCTCACCACCTCCAACATTTTTCTGTCAAAACCTGGCAATGACCCCCCGATGATAACATCAAAACTTTATCAGGTGGTTTCCAAAGATTTTCCCACTTGAGTCTCAGTGGCCTTTTCAGCATCAACTCCCACCACTGATGCCCTCCCCTCACCCGCAAGCCACGCTCAGTACCACACGCCCTCCATCCCTTCACCACACCTTTGTGCAGTGGGTCCTGTGCCTGGAATTCTGTTCGGACCTGGATGGGATTCAGTAAGGAAAACGTTGCTCAACCAGAAACATTGTACGACCTGCCGTACTGGGTCAAATAGTGTCCCCTGAAATTAAGATCCTTCCCAGAACCTCAGAATGTGAACTTATTTGGAAACAGCGTTGTACAGACATAAATAGTTAAGATGATCTGATACCTGGAGTAGAATTGGCCCTTAATCCAATATGACTGGTGTCTTAGAAGTAAGAGAAAACACACAGAAACAGTCACACCCAGGAGGCAGAACCCCATGTGAGAATAGAGGCAGAGCTTAGAGTGATATTCCCACAGGCAAGGGAATGCCAAGGGTTCCTGGCAACACCAGAATAATCTGGAAAGAAGCATAAAACAGATTCTGCCCTGAGATCTTCAGAGAGAGCGTAGCCCAGACGACACCTTGATTTTGGACTGTGAGGCAATAAATAGTTGTTTTAAGCCGCCAAGTTTCCAGTACATTTTTATGGCGGCTGTAGGGAACTAATAGAGTGGGTATTGAATGGTGAGTGCCCTCAGCTATGAAATGGAGGTACCCCCACCCTTCTTGCCTCACAAATGTCATGGGCATCAAATACCATAAATAAAGTGAGTGTGTTATTAGATGTATAAAATTCTACACAAGTGTAAAGTTTTACTTATATTTTGAAAGTCTTTTAATGCCCTTGCATAATCCCTGCCACACTACTTTGTCCATGTGTGTGCTCAATAAGCTTGTTGAATATTTTAATTTATTATTTTTATGCATTGAATCGATTGTATCTTAAAATATCCAAACATTAGGATCTTAAGATTCTCTCTCTTTTCCTCTGCCCCCTCCCCTGCTCACACTCTCTCTCTCACTCTCTCGAAAATAATAAAAAAAAGATCCAAACGTAAATACACAGACTCCTATTCAGATTACTGTCTAGTCATTTCTATCCAGCTTTTATTGCATGTAATGTTATTTCAGAAAGACATGATTTGGTTTGTCTAGCTAAATATGAGTAATACATTATAATATTATTTTACTGTATATTAATTTTTAATATACTAATGAAGTTAAATTTCTAAGAGTTTCAAAATAAGATTTATTTAAGATAAAGTGTTTAATTTGTTTTCACAAGTATGGCTGGTTTTATTTATGCTACTTATTAGAAATCTGATAAAGGTATATTTTATTAAAAATGGCTATTTTAATAGCATTCCTTTGAAAGTGCTCATCAATAAATTTAATCAATTGCCTATTCAAACAACAGAGCCAATCTTCTAGTCTTAGCACAATAGAATGATCGCTTGCAAGGAAAAGAAGAATCTGAATACTGAGAATCGTTATTTGTAAAGTGAATGAGAACGGGACGCCTGGGTGGCTCAGTCTGTTAAGTGTCTGACTTTGGCTCAGGTCATGATCTGATGTTTCGTGGGTTCAAGCCCTGCATTGGGCTCTGTGCTGACAGCTGAGAGCCTAGAGCCTGCTTTGGATTCTTTGTCTCCTTCTCTCTCTACCCCTACCCCACTCATGGTCTGTCTCTCTCTGTCTCAAAAATAAATAAACATTAAAAAAATTTTAGGGGTGCCTGGGTAGCTTAGTCGGTTAAGCTACCAACTTCTGCTCAGGTCATGATCTCCCAGTTTGTGCGTTCAAGCCCTGTGTCGGGCTCTATGCTGACAGCTCTGAGCCTGGAGCCTGCTTCGGATTCTGTGTCTCCCTCTCTCTCTGCCCCTCCCCAACTTGTGCCCTGCCCCCCCCTTTCTCTCTCTCCCTTTCTCTCTCTCTCAAAAATAAGTAAACATTAAAAAAGTTTTCTTTTAGTTGTAATAAAAAAATTTTTAAAAAGTGGATGAGAACAAATTTCCCTTGAAACACAACTTCTATTTAAATTAAAACAACTCGAATGTTATTCTTTCTATATTACTTTTCCTCTAAGACTCTTTAAGCAGTTTGCATGTGCCTTGTGGTTAACAGCCTTACAGTAATCCAGTGAAGCCGACAACAGTACCCCTTAGAGACAGAAACTAGACATTGAAAGTTATAAGCAAGTGATTAGCAGAGCCAGAAAGAGACCCTGAGACTTCTGTCACCACACACCCCAACATCTCCTTGGCAAGAGCTATACTCAACTGACAAATTATTTCTAGGCTCTTAATGTCATTTATTAAGTCCCGAAGAAAACACCTAAATAATTCTCAATTATTTTTAATATCAGTTTGGATCCTTGGGAGTGAGGGCAAAAGCTTTATTTCACTTCCAAGTGGACTTCAAATAATATCAGCTGGATGTGCACTAGGAAAATAGCATTTTAAAAGTTGCTCCCTAGGATTAGTGAAAAAGAAAGGAAATGAGAATTAAGGTAAGTAATTTCTGGGTAATTTTGCCTGGCTGCTTTTGTCCATACATTTATGGTGAGTGTGTTAGGTTAAGCTAGCTAAGTAACAGAATGTACCCCTAAAATTCAGTGACTGAAGAAACAGCACAGTTACTTATTTTTTAGGGTAATGGACGAGTGCTGGTTCTGTCCAGATGAAATGGGAAGAAGAGGTGTCCTCTGGTCCATGCAGTTGATAATGGCTGGATTATAGTGACTGTCAGTGTTAACCAGTGGCCTCATGAGCCTAGTCATCTGGAAAGAGTCATCTGGAGAAGAATATACAAGGGGTTGAATAGCCTAGATCTGGATGTGGTACATTATCACACTAATTTTCATTGGCTAGAATTAGTCACATGACCACACCTCGCTGCACAGGAATCTGGGAAATGTAGTCCACCAAGCACTCACGTAGGAGAGGAAATGGATGTTAGTGAATGGATCTGGTCTTAAACCCTCTTGTACACCCTTCTCCAGATGACTCTTTCCAGATGACTAGGCTCATGAGGCCACTGGTTAGCACTGACAGTCACTATAATCCAGCCATTATCAACTGCAAAAAGAAAAATGTATTTTTCTGCAAAAAGAAAAATGTATACTTGGTGTTCATTACGGAAGATGGAAAGAATTAACTGATTTTTGTGTGTGTAGTTCCCAAGCAAAAGTAGTTTCCTTCACATTTGTTTCTAAACCAGAAGCAGATCATTTATGGGGTATATGTAATTTGAAAAGCCTCAGGGAGGAGCGTATTGTCCAGCTTGGTCTCCCTGCTTCCTTTCGCCTTGAGAGACACATTCTTCTTCAAGCCTATCCACTAAGGGTCTGCCGCTGGCAGAGGGATGCTGATGGCTTGCTCGTAGAGCAGGGCCGGCTACATAATTTGTGGGGTCTAGTGAAAATGAACATTGTTCCAAAGGCAGAAAAGGAGTGCTACTAATGAAGATATAACTTTTTCCTTTCTTCCACGGCGTTTCTCCCCTCCCCTGCACACCTCTCCCCCCACCCACTCTCTCTTTGTCTGAGGGTGTTTTTTTAAATGTACATTTTAATGCTATTCTAATTAAAGAGAAATGAAAATTTTTCATTATTGGCATGAATCTTACCATTCATCCTTATATTGTCCAATTCCAATGTTAATTGTAAACATGAAAACATCTAACTTATATGTGAAATCACTGAAATTACACAATTTCAGTGTATTGTATTGCTCGTATATGCATGTGTATTTTGTTCTTGCAAACACAGTGGAAATGTTGCACAAAACTAATTCCACTGTTTTTTTTATTTCACCTACTGTACCCGTATTCTACAAACACTCTGCTTTCAGTTCACTAATGGATAAGGAAGGACCGAAGGGAAAGGGGTTACGTGATCCCCTGCCTTTCCCTGTGGCTCTATGTCACTGTCTTCCACTAAAGTTGCTGGCTAACACGGGAAACTAACAGGAGTAGGAACAGACATGACAACAATGTTCTTCAGTCACTAGTGTTTCTCAGAATGACCCTGCTTCCTTTCTGCATTCAGAGCAAGTTCTGGTTGAAACCAGAAAGCCTGGCCTCTCAAGGCTGCCAAGTGCTCAGTCAGTCATGGATGTCGCACGCTCACGTTGACCCACATACACGGCAGGTTCACCAGAGTCCTGATCCCACCGGACACCACACACACTTCCTGAGAATGAGCAGCAACAGGGGCGGGAGGACACATTTCCTCCCGTCTCTTCTGCACACAGGCGTGCTCCATCGTCCCATCCCCTCAATCACAGAACACCGACTCCAAGATAGTGTTACTGAGACGTTCATGATGACAATCGCAGCCGTTAAACCAAGCACAGGGTCCTTCTGAGCACCGGGTCCCATGCAACTGCAGAGGCTGCAAACCCATGAACCCAGCCCTTCTGTACAGAATCTCCTCCAGGGCTTTGGGAAGGAGGGACCGATAGCTTAAAACAGTCAAATTACCTGATTCATAAGCCCATCCATATACTAAAGAGCATAGAGACGGAGATCATGATAACATAGACCCACACGAAAGTCCAAAGCACCAAGAATTGTAGGACATACCATTGGTTTGTAGTAGCTTTAAGAGGGAAAAAAGAACACTCTCTTCATGTACATCTGGATTTTATGGTACATCCTAATGTCAGATGTTCTAAAATAAGGGGGGAAACTTCAATTCCCGGACTTGTACTAAAGCATTCTCTTTCTCACCATGTGACTAAAAATAATAATAAATTAATATTTGATTTTATATATTTCAAACATCCACAAAAACATAGAGGCTGGTACATACATACCTGTGTACCCATGAGTCAATTTGGTCGAATCCTAATGGTTTTCCATATTTGCTTCACAAGATTTTAAGGGGAAAAGGGGAAACATATTTCAGAGAACATTGGTGCCACCTGGGACCCCTGCCTCTAATTACATTCCCCCTCCTCTCTCCTCAGAGGTTTTCTGAAATCACTATTTATCACTTATCTGCATGTTTTTATATTGCAACTACATATATCCATACCACAAACAATATGTTTTTCGTGTGTTTTCATGTTTTGTAGACGGCATAAAAGTGTATGTACCATTCTGCAACATGCTTTCTTGTGTATCATTATTATTTTGAGATCTGTGCTGCTATGCGGGATTCTAGTTCATCCATTTTAATTACTGAACAGGGTACATTGCATAAATACACCCCAGCTTATTCATTTTATTGATTGTCATTTAAAATGTTTCTAACGTTTTCTAATTTTAAACAATGATCCAGGAAATCTTCCACATTTCTCTTGGTTTACATAAGCTAGAGTTTTTTAGGATCTATATCTAGAGGTAGAAACGCTTACCTGAGAGTTGTGAGCATTGCGTCTTTAACTCTTCTGCATATTAGCAGAGGGTTTCCAATTTACACGTACAGGGGTAAAATACTAGAGACACATCCCTTCACGTGGAGACTGACACTTAGAAATGTCAAACACTTTAATTTTTGCTGAACAAACGGGTGTGAGATGGTATCTTTCAATTTGCATTTCCCTAATGACTAGTGAGGTCAAGCATCCTTTCTTGTATTAGCTAATCCACTTTATCTTCTACAAATTGCCTATTTAATGCTTTCATCATTTTTTGTGTGTGTTGGGTTGTTTCTTATCAATCTGTTATATTTATTTATTTATGGATACTGCTCGTTGGCTGTATGCAGTTCCGGACTTCAGTGTAATTTTCACACTAATTTCTAGATTATAACTTTAATGTAAGCAAGCTCATTTATCCTCTCTATGTGGTTTCAGATTTTGATCTTGATTAAGATAACTCTCCCCTCCCTGAGCCCACAGATACATTCTTGTATAATTTTTTTCTAAAGATTCGGGGGTTTGTTTCTCACATTAAAGATTTTTTTTTTTTAAATATCATCTACTTTATTTATTTTTTATTTTTTTAACGTTTTTATTTATTTTTGAGACAGAGAGAGACAGAGCATGAACGGGGGAGGGTCAGAGAGAGAGGGAGACACAAAATCTGAAACAGGCTCCAGGCTCTGAACAGTCAGCACAGAGCCCGACGCGGGGCTCGAACTCATGGACCGCGAGATCATGACCTAAGCCGAAGTTGGCCGCTTAACCAACTGAGCCACCCAGGCGCCCCATCACATTAAAGATTTTGATCTTTACTCCATTTCAAGTTGTTTTTGAATGGTGGAATATGGGAATGCAATTGCCCAACTATCATTTATTGAATGTCCCATCCCCACCCATTGATTTGTTCCATGGCCTTGACCATTTATGACATTTCCCTTTACACATGCATGTTTCCTCTCTCTCTCGTTTTAACTACTGTAGCTTATAACCTACTTCTCCAAAATCATCTGACCTGTTCTTGATTCCTTGTGCTTCTATTAGAATTTGAGGATCAGCTTGTCAGGATCCACTGAAAACCCTTGCTGAGATTATTTTTTAGAATTGCTTTGAATGTGCTATAGAATAATTTGTGAGAAATTGACATGTTTAAGGGACTGAATTTTCCTATTCACAAGCAAATTACCTCTCTCTATTGGTTTAGCTCTTTTTGTACTTCATTCATGTTTTAAAATCTTCTTCCATAATGATTTTGGACTATGTTGATTAGTTTAGAAATTTTTTTTTAAAATAGTTGGCTTTTTACTACAATCCTTACATTTCCTCCATAACATAATATCTTACATTTACATAGTTATAACTGAAACTTTTGTACAACACTTTGATTTTTTTGCCAATTTAGGGATTACTGGATGAACTAATGTGAAATCTGTTTTATGCCAATCTCTACATTTTGAATAAATTATTCAGTGAAATATTTTTTATAGAGAATCATATGCAATGAATTAAAATATCTTGAATAGACTGGAAATGTTTCTGTTTTGTTTTCATTTAAAGTGCATTCTAAATATGCTAAAAACATAGAAGGATACTGAGTTATACCTATTAAATTCCTCAAACCTAAAGACTCTGGATGCATTGCTATTTCAAAAGATGAATAGTAGAAGCAGTACTGTTCACAGACATGTTTCTAAATGCAAAAGGAGGGCATTTTTTACTTGAACTATTTTGAGATGAAAAAAGTAAGCACAGAGATTTCATGATAGCTTTGAAACCAGCAATAGTACTGAACTGTGAAATAAGGCGGTTGTCTGTCAGCCCCACTGAAATCACACTTGTTTAACGAGCTCTTTTTTAGGGTACCTACTTATGCCTTATTTGTGAGTCTCCCAATTCTTTGCAATGCCACAGACTTTGGAGATGGAGTTTAATTCCATCACCATCTACGGCCTACAATATGTGCATTGACCGTAATATAGTTTCCCTTTTTGAATATATTCCAAAACCTCCCCCTGTTCTGCTTATTTTATTCCTCTAGTATCCTAAACACAATGGATTGAATCTTACTCCACGGCAGTGTTGAATTAATTCATCAAGATCCTCAAAAAAATCCCATCAGTTCAAAGGACAGTCCAAAGATGCCACATGCAACAGATGCCAGAGAGAGCTCTACCAGAGAGAGCTCTCGGATCCCTTCACCCCATCCTCCTCACCCCATCAGGTCTTCTGTAGAAACCGGATCTCAGATTGTGTTGTAAGTCCCATGTTGGTCTTCCCCTCCTAGAAATAGTAACAAAACGTATACAAAGTACCCACAATGTTCCAGATGCTTTATATGAGAAGACTCACTTAATCTCCCCAACAAAAGTAAGGGGTGGAAACAAATTTCACAGATGGAGGAACTACTGGGATCACGTTGTTGGTAAATCGGAATCTGTATCCAAACCGAGTGCCTGACTTCCTGGCCCAGTGTCTGCTGTGCTTTCTTCATGATTCCAAACGATCTCTTCCCTTCCCACCGGGACCCTCAAAGGTGCATGGTGTTTTACCACTTGGTAGGTGAGGAAACGATGGCTCAGCTAAAATGACTTCTCCAGCCTGAGGACCCAGATCTTGCCTACAGGCCGGCTGCAGAGGCCCTGTGCCCAGAATGACTGATATATGACGATGCAGAGCCTGTCAGGGAAGCCGCAGGAATTAGCATACCCAAGTGCCGAACGCTGCCAACCTACAATAAATTTCATATCTGCCATCCATTTGACACTAATGTTTTTATAATTACACATTATAAACTGCACATGGTACTTACCTGAATTATAAAGCAATTTAAATATTATCTTGTTTGACACCTCGTTTTGGATTTGAAAGTTTTTCTAACTCGACAATCAGAACAAAGGTCACGAATGGGCTCCTGAAGAATAAATGAAAATGCCTATTTACAGCCATGGCTGACTATTTGACAAGTCTACCCAAAAATGAAATACCTTATGAGTGTGGTAAGCAATCTCCTAGGAAAGTAATTAACACTAGAGCATTTCTTCTTTATTCCCACCTGTTAATTGTATCACGGAATAACGATTTAGCAGAAATGTGCGTTACAATTCAAATACCTGGTTGCACTTGGGTGATTGTCGCAGCCTGCTGAATGATCTTCCAGGTCCGGCTTTATCTTGCTTTGTTCAATTCTGTGCATCATTTCTAGAATAATCATCCAAAGTCAGTGTTTTTTTCCTAAAGGATTGGTGAAAACATGAGAGTCACAATGACTGGTCGGTCATACGCTGACTTTCCCTTCTACCACCTGCATTACCATCCTGTGGCTGCTACTAGAAACGACCACGAACTTGGTGGCTCAGGACAACAGAATGCATTCTCTCACAGCCCTGGAAGACAGAAGACCAACGTCAGTTTCACTGGGCTGAAATCCAGTTGTCGGCAGGGGCCCTGCTCCTTTGTGAGGCTCTCAGGGAAGCTCCTCGCCTCTTCCAGCTTCTGGTGGCTGCTGATGGTCCTCTGCTCATGGCTACATCCCCCTGCTCTCTGCCTCCGTCTTCACATTGTATGTATTACATTTCCATATGCATTACATTTCCTCTCTGCTTCCTTCTTACAAGGACACTTGTGATTGGACCTAACGTTCCTTGAATAATCCAGGATCATCTCCCTTTGCCAGAATCCTTAATCACATTTGCGAAGATTCTTTTTCCTCACAAAATAACATTCACAGGTTCCAGGAATTAGGGACTCATGCCCTTCAGATCATTATTCAGCCTGCTATACTATCTATGTGATTTCCAGCAAATTGTTTAATCTCTCTAAAATAATTTTTCTTACCTATTAAATGTGTGCAATAAAAGTATCTATTTCATAGTGTTGCTTGGGGCTCACATGAGATAATTTACATAAAGCACATAGCACAGGGCTTGGCAAAAATAACTTTTCAATCAATAATAGCTCTTCGGTTTTTCTATGCAACGATTTCAGTGTCTCTCCATCACTTTTTGTCTAAATCTCTTAGTCTAGAAATCTGGTATGTCCATCCTCTGGCCACCGCAATTTTTCCAAGCTTGTCTTTTACTAATTTCTTTATAGAGCGTCTATCATAGCCAGATTTGGTTGCTAACTAGCCCCTCTGCTTAGTTTTCTTGCCTCACGGTGCCTCTCTTCTTTGTTGCTTCTCTCTGCAGTACCCGATGCTTTCCTCTTTTCCAAATACTATCTGTCCCGCTAAGACCAGATCTGTCACATTCTCTTCTGGAAAGCTTCCCGGCCAGACCAGTCCAGGGTGGCCACTCCCTCTGGAGACTATCAGTACCACACTTAGAATGCTTTATCAACTCTTATCATGATGGCTCTACTCACTTACACCCCACTGCACCCAAATGCATGCCAGACACCAAAGACATGGCGGTGATGGAGAAACCATACAGGGAGAGAATTCAAGAAAGTCAGACCTGGGCTCAAAGACTACATTAACATCTTACCACCTTAGACCAGAAACAGCAAAGAAATCGTAGGCAAGAAATGGGCCTACAGACACAGGCCTCCTGAGACGCCATCCACAGAGCAGGCAGTAGTGGCTGGGAGCCTGGCTTCTGTGTGGTCATGAGGAATAGTAACAGTCTCCCTGTAAGATGGAGATCAGGACCAGGCTTGATGCTCAGAGTGAGAGGCTAGATTGGAGAATTTTGCTACTAAAATCTGCTGCCACCTGTTGCCTGATCTGGACCGGTTCGTTGAGTAAAGACAACTTCTTTACCAAGTCGTTGAGCAAAGACAACTTCTAGACAGAAGGGAGTACAGACTGAAAAAGAGTACGATAAATGGAAAAAATCCTTTCCACTTAAAATAAGCCAGAAAGTAAAAATTCCTTAACACATGAAGACATCGAATGCTAAAGAAGACAACCAATAAAACAAACTACTAGAACATGTGTCATTCCAGATTATTCTAAATTTATATAATAGTATGAGAGGGACTGAAGTATGTTCTGGGTATATGAAGAAAATAAACAAGACAATCACATAAAATGTAGAAAGAAGTTCTTTTTTAAAAAAGACTAGAAAAGCCGAAACAAGAACACTGGGATATTAAGAAGAACAAGTTATAAACATTGGTTAAATACAACGCAAAACCTCAGTGCATCGATGAATTTTAACCCAGAACACTGAAGAGACTAGTGAGTTGAAACCTGGGCACACCATGACAAAACTGGCAAACATTACAGAAAACATTACGTCGGACACCGGAGAGAAAGGACAGATTGCCACAAAGCAACAATTGGGTCGAGAGTCGATTACCAGCAGTGAGAGATACACAAAAATGGAGCAGCATCTCAGACTCACCAAGAAAAAATAAAACTGACTACCTAAAATTTTATACACAGCTAAAGTATCCTTCAAGAGGGAGGGAAGAAACAAAGGCATACAAAGATTAAAAGACTTTCCAACTCAATTCTAGATAAAATTACTGTTAAAGGAAGTACATCAGCAACAACAAACCCGAAGGTGAACTGAGAGATCAGATACGAGGGCAAGTTCCCAAATTGACAACATGCTGGTAAGATTCATTAACTATTGGCTGCTTTAAAAAAAAAGTTAAAAACAAAAAAAACTAAACTAAAATTCTAGACCATGATGGCAGAATACTGGAATATTTGATCCTCAGCTAAAGTTTTATTTTATTTGGGAGAAGGATAAACATACTGAATCTGGGTTTTCCATACATAACTCATGCTGAAAGATTTGCAAAAAAGCGTGGAGATGGAAAATACAATAGCCAGGCTAATGTTAAGCTGAAGAAAGCTTATGTAGCAATAGTGTTATCAGGCCAAAAATAACATTAATAGAGAAAGGAGAGGCATATGATAATAAGAAGCACAATCCAACAAAGTGGCATAAAAATTATGATCTTATATTGACCTCACAATGTAATCTGAAGTATAAAGAGCAAAAGTTAACAGGATTATAAGAAAATTTGACAAATTCATTATGTAGGAGGTTATACTTCTAACAAACTAATACATCAAATAGTCCAAAAAATATTGAAGACACCAGTTTTTTGTTCTGTATTATTTTTTTTAATTTTCATTCCAGTTTAGTTAGTATACAGTTATATTACTTTCAGGTGTACCCTGTAGTGAGTCCACAGTTGTATACATTACTCGGTGCTTATCAGAATAAGTGTACCCCTAACTGTATCCCCTATTTCACCCGTCCCCCCACCCACCTCCCCTCTGGTAACCATCAGTTTGTTTTCTACAATTAAGAGTCTTTTTCTTGGTCTCTCTCTCTCTCTCTCTGCTAATTTGTTTTGTTTCTTAAATTCCATGTATAAGTGAAATCGTGTGGTGTTTGTCTTTCTCTGACTATTTTGCTTAGCATTATACACTTGAGCCCCATCCATGTTGTTGCAAATGGCAAGATTTCATTATTTTTTTATTGTTGAAAAATATATATTTTTTTATTGCTCCACATAATTTTTTTTGCTGAATAATATATATATATATATATATATATACACACACACACACACACACACACACACACACACACACACAACACTTGTTGTTTCTTGTGTTTTTGATTTTGGACATTCTGACCACCATGAGGTGATATCTCATTGTAGTTTTGGCTTATATCTCTGTGATGATGAGTGATGTTGAGCATCTCATGTGTCTGTTGGCCTTCTGGAAGTCTTCTTTGGAGAAATATCTGTTCGTGTCTTCTGCCCATTTTCAGTTGGATTACTTGTTTTTTGGGTGTTGAATTGTATCAGTTCTTTACATATTTTTGGATACTAGCCTTTTATCATATATGTAAATACCTTCTCTCATTCAGGAGGTTGCGTTTTAGTTTTATTGATTGTCTGCTTTGCTGTGCAGAAACTTTTTATTTTGATATAATCCCAATAGTTTAGTTTTGATTTTATTTTTCTTGCCTCAGGTGACATATCTAAAAAATGTTGCTATGACCGATGTCAGAGAAATTTCTTCCTGTGCTCTCTTCTAGCATTTTTATGGTTTCAGATCTCACATTTAGGTCTTTAATCCATTCTTAGTTTCTTTTTGTGTATGGTGTAAGAAAGTGGTCCAGTTTCACTCTTTTGCATGTAACTGTCCAGTTTTCCCAACACCGTTTATTGAAGACACTATCTTTTTCCCATTACATATTCTTTCCTCCTTTGTTGAAGATAAATTGACAATATAATTATGGTTTTATATAGTGTGTTTTAAGGTGAGTTTTGACATATAGATCAGATTTCTACACCCAACATAGAAAATATACTAGATTCTATTCTATTCTATTCTATTGCAAATAGAACATTTGCAACATTGATCATGAAGAATTATTAAATCTCAACAAATTCCAAAGAATCTATCTTATGGAAGCTATATTCTCTAGGTATAATACAATTTAAAAGATAGTGCTGCAAATGAATTCATAATTCATAAGTTAAAGGTAAAGAGATTGAAAATAAATGTAAGCCATTCAATTTAAGAATCAGAAAAAGAATGGAGTAAACGAAATAAAAACAAAAAAAAAGAAAAGAGAAAAATTAAGTCGATATCAAAGAAACAGAGAAGATCTGTAAGATCAAAACCTAGTTCTTGAAATACCTAATAAAATAGACAAATTTTCACCATAAGGGCACAGGAAAAAAAAGATACAAATAAACAATAAGGGGAATAAAGACGGGAGTATAGTAGAAATTCTGTCATTAATATGTTATAAACAAATTTATGCTAATTATTTGAAACTTAATTGAAAAGAATAATCTTGAAAAATATAAATTACCTAAATCAGTTTAAAAAAATCAGAAACCCTGAATAAACCAACAAACAGTAAAGAAACTGAAGGTCATCAAAAGCTGCCCCCCAAAAAACAGAAAATATAACCCAGCCCACTGTGTAATTTTTTCTAAATTTTCAAAGATTATCCCTTTTTCTCATACAAATTCTCTCAGAGAACTGAAAAGGTAAATGAAGAAGATGCAATTACTCTTGATAGCAAGATTAGAAAAGTTAGTCCAAGAAAGAAAATTACAGACCAGTCTTTTTTTTTAATTTTTTTAAAAATGTTTTTATTTATTTTTGAGAGAGAGAGAAACACAGAGCACAAGCGGGGGAGGGACAGAGAGAAAGGGAGACACAGAATCCGAAGCAGACTCCAGACTCCGAGCTGTCAGCACAGAGCCCGACGCAGGGCTCAAACCCACGAACTGCAAGATCATGACCTGAGCCGAAGTCAGAGGCCCCCAGACCAGTCTTTATGTAGGAAAAATAAATGTAAAAATCCCAAATAACATGTTGTTAAGTCAAAAAACTAATAATACATTATGACCAAGTAGGGTTATCCTTGGAATGGAAGCCTGGGTCAACACCAGAACATCTATTAATATAACTTAACATAGTAACTAATTAAAAGGGAAAAAATATTTTGACATGTAGAAAAGATATTTGTTAAATGTCATACTCATCCCCCTGATATGATGTTTTGAGAAGGGTACTTCTGTAAAAACATTAATGGTGAGAAAACCATGAGAAATCTAAATTGAGGAAATTCTGTAAAACATCTGGTCAATTCAGATGATGAAAAAATAAGGAAAGACTAAGAATTTGTCTTGGGCTGAGGAGACTTTGGAGATGGTGATAAGTCAGTGTCCTCTCCTGATGGGATCCTGGAATACAATAGACATCCATGGACAAACTGGTGAAATACATATAAAATCTACCGCGAAGTCAATAGTAACAGATCAGCGTTGGTTTCTTAGTTTCGACCTAAGTAAGATGGCAACGAAAGATGTTAACCATCGGGGAAACTGGCTGAGAACTGTCTGTACTGTCTTGTATCTTCCCTGAAAATCTACAGTTATTCCAAAATAAAAATGTGTGTGTGTGTGTGTGTGTGTGTGTGTTTTAAGGGGGGAAAAATACCTCAACACATACTCATGATGAAGAGTCTTAGCGAACCAGGAAGAGAAAGGAGGCTCCTTACTTTGGTAAAGAAGCCTGGGGCCCCCTGATGCCCAGTCGGCCCGGCCCGGAAGCCTTGGGCAGCCAGCACAGCAACAGCATCACACCTGCTTATAGAGTGAGAACTGGGGCTGAGCTGTGGGACTGGCCCTGGAGGCTGCAGGACTGAGGACAGGGGTGCAGGGTAGGGGCAGAGTGAAGGGATCTATGGAGGAGGAACCAACCAGTGCCCTCCGCGAGTGGAGGTGAGGGAGAGCAAGGTGACTTCCCACCTGAGAGCTACCACCACGGAAGGCAGGGAACACAGAGAGAGGGAGGAAAGGCGGAGGGCACTCTGGGGCTTGCTGAGGTTAAGTGGATGGAGATTTGTGAGGGGACATTTCTAGTAACTAATTGCTTTTTTCTTTTTTCAGAAAAGGTAGCTTTTAGGGGCACCTGGGTGGCTCAGTCAGTTAAGCGGGGACTTCGGCTCAGGTCATGATCTCACGGTTTGTGAGTTCGAGCCCCGCGTCGGGCTCTGTGCTGACAGCTCAGAGCCTGGAGCCTGTTTCAGATTCTGTGTCACCCTCTCTCTCTGACCCTCCCCCATTCATGCTCTGTCTCTCTCTGTCTCAAAAATAAATAAAAACGTTAAAAAAAATTAAAAAAAAATAAATCTTTTGGTTGATCATGCACTCCATCGGTTAAATAAAATCTGTGCATGTAAAATAAACACACAACATACATATAATATGCATTATACATTATGTGCCTTACTGTAATAATATATAGCAGTAATAATGTCAGATGTAATATGCATTATAATCTATAAATTACTGAGCTAACATTTGTATAATAAAAACACAAAAATAAAAGTGTTAAAGGGTGATGTCAAAAGAAAACATGAATGTAAATATTTATGTCCTGCACCTCGTTGGTTTAGTGAATTCGAGGCAATAAGATGAGGGACAGGTCAGACATCTGATGCGTTGATCTGACCCAGGTGCAGAGCGTGGGGACCCTGCCAGCCTCCTTCCCTCCTCCCCTCTGCATCCTGCTGAAGTTGAAAGGGAATCCATGCTTCCTATCACCTCTGAGCTTTGAGGCCGCATCAAGGGTTTCTGGCTTGGTGACCACCAGCCCTCCCCGCCTTCCATGAGAGACAGTTTGTAAAAAGAACCCAGAATCTGGAGTCTGGAGGCCTGCGTTTGAGTCTGGTCTTCATGTATTTTACTGTATGATCTGGGATAAATTACTCGACATTCTGAGCCTTGGTTCTTTTAATCCAAAAACTGGAGATTATATACTTCTCCCACATACATTAAATATAATTAAATATAACATGTATATACTATATGTTACATATATAGTATATGTATTTATATATTAGGGATTGGATGAGGCAATGTGTTTGAAAGTGATTTGTGAGCTAAGATTGACATTTCTCATGATGCCAGGAACTGTGCCAGCATTATTTGTTGTTGCCTTGTAGAAGAAGCTTAGCCATGCCGTCTACATTATCTGCCTACATCTCCCATGGACTGTAAATTCCATGTGTCAGTACCTTGTGTCCAGAAGCAGCACTGACTGACTTTTCACAATTATTAGTAGCACTGGTTTTTAACCGGAATTTTCCTTCCCAGGACACACTTAAAAGTGTCTGGAGACATTATTCATTGCCGCAAATGAGGGTAGAGGGACAGCATTGACATGCAGTGGGTAGAGACTGGGGACGGGGCCCCACATCTTACAATGCACAGGACGACCCACAACAGGAAATATAAAGTGCCGAAGTTGACACCCTCCTTGAATTGTTAATCCATCCCCCAAACCTGCGGTCCCAAGAAGAATCTGAATACGCTTGTGTGGGATGCAGAAAGAAACTGACGGGAGAAAGGGCATGGTAATTTGGGTTGCTGGGTTCCTTTTTCTGTGAGAGGCCACTTAGCAACATTAGCACAAGGCCCTGGCCTGGCATTGGACGCTGTGCACAGAAGATCCTGACACCTGCTGGTGATGAGGCGGGAGAGCTTGTCCAGCAGGGCAAGACGATGGAGAAAGAGGGCAGCTTGCACTCGTCTTCACTTTGTAATGTTACCTTTTTAATGTGCATTAATTCTCTGGTGGTAAAAACCTTAAAATTACTGAATTTCAACCTTACATAAATAACAGTTACATTTTACTGCTTTTCCTTTTACTGGTTTTTTTTCCCCTCCCTTCTGTTTAGTTTTCTGACTTCTTTAAGCATGCAGATACTCTGAAATTTCTGTGAAGTCAAAAACTCCTTCTCTACCAGATCATCATTCGCAGGTTTCTTCTCCTTCCCCTTCCCCTTCTTCCTTTTGCAAATCTGTGTGTGGCGCCCATCAGTGACCAGGAGATGCCATCCACAGTTGACCCTCTTTGTGGCAATCCCAAGACCTGGTCCTTCCCAGCATACCCGGACCGAAACAGAATCATCACTTACCAAAGGAGACTGGGATAGTTTCATTCCTACGCTTGGTCACTTACCCTGATGCATTCCATTGATTTCCCAAGGCAGAATTTGAGCAGATCATCTGAATTGTGAATTATTCAGTCTAATGGCATGGAAATTAATAAAGCAAAGTCGTGAGACTGCCATCTGTTTCGAAGTTATCTACTGGTAGATGTTTATCAAGCTAAGAAACTTGCCATATGTGTAACATATTGTCTGAAGGAAAGGAAAATCTCTACTTTCTTCTGGAAAATCCTGACCTCATATATTATATTTTGTTGCATCTTGTTAGGGCACCTTCTCTACTCACAGGTGAATCACATAGCTGCTTTCCGTGTCTCTCTCTGTCTCTCTATTAGTTTTTCATAATGGTAATTCTGAATGGTTCCTGTTTACATAAGGTGTTCAACCTCATTCCACAAAAGGTCTGAAAACATGTTTTAAGCCCAATCTGTTCTTGTGTTTGCCTTACAGACTAACCTGTTTTTAAAACGCCTCTTCAGAAATGATACACTTGAATTTTTCTCATAACGGCTTTTGTCCAAACATGT
The DNA here is from genome assembly GCF_018350215.1 of Panthera leo. NCBI lineage: Eukaryota > Metazoa > Chordata > Mammalia > Carnivora > Felidae > Panthera > Panthera leo. The sequence continues at coordinate 145,667,225 of NC_056683.1, forward strand.
CTAATTGCTTTGGGGATAATGTTCCATTCATTTTCACAATATCCTTCCGAATGTGTAGACAATATTATGGCACCTTACATGTGGTCAAAGTACAGCATATGGGGAGGTGGGGGAGATTAAGTGTCTCCCCTGCCGTCAGCCTGCGGAACGTAATTCTCTTCTGAACATCGCTTGCACTTGGGGAGCTTGGTCCTCACTCCCAGGACAATCACTGGGGAGCGTATTGTCTTCCTTCGTTTGCCTGCAGGGTTAGTATCCATGTCTGTTTGATGTGAGTTCACATTCTGAACTCAACACAACTCAGTGTATAGAATTATAGGAGTGCTTAAGACCCAAGTAGAAGGAAGGACTATGAATATCACAAATGGATACACTGCTTGATATCGTGTTTCAGCACACCTGTATATTTCTTGAATAGAGAAACATGAAACTTTTGTATTTTATAGGACGTTAGTGGTATGTTTATTTTCTCCACACTTTCCTTATTTAATCCTCGTGACGATCTCATTATATAGATAGGCAGGGTGGGTATGCCCAATTTAGAGATGAGTAAACTGAGACTCAGAGAGGTTTGGTTGCTATGCTGGTATCTTAAATGTAGTAAGGAATAGAGAGAGCACTTCCCACCCAATTGGGATGCATATGGCACTTCTTCCCATTGTCTCTTAAGTCACTCCTTTCTATTCCCACTGCAACATTTTCCTAAAACTCTATGGACCAACCTTCCTCCATATCTACCTCCTATGCTTCAGACATCTAATCTCCCTAAAACTCAGCTTTTATCGTCTTTCCCCCTTATTTGAAAATCATCAATAAGTACCAACTGTCCCTGTGCAATAATATCTCTATAGGTCCCTGCCCCCCAGTTCCTGACAGAGTTTCCAAAACACTCATAATTTCCTGGGCTACAGGAGAGCCTTTTGTTATAACGAGGCTACTCTTTTTTTTTATTTTTATTTTTTTTTTAATTTTTTTTAACGTTTATTTACTTTTGAGACAGAGAGAGACAGAGCATGAATGGGGGAGGGTCACAGAGAGAGGGAGACACAGAATCTGAAACAGGCTCCAGGCTCTGAGCGGTCAGCACAGAGCCCGACGCGGGGCTCGAACCCACAGACCGTGAGATCATCGGACGCTTAACCGACCGAGCCACCCAGGCGCCCCATAACGAGGCTACTCTTAAGGGGGTCCTGAGTAGCTTCAGGATGGGGCCAGTCACCAGAAAGACCAAGAAGCTTGGAACCTTCAGCCCCAATGCCCCCCCACGATCTCCAGGGAGAAGATAGCAACTAGAGATTGAGTTAATAATTGATCATGCCTCTGTGAGGGAGCCTCCATAAACCCCTAAAGTACCTGGTTTGGGCAGCTTCCAGGTGGGTGAACACATCCACATGCTGGGAGGGGACGGTACTCGTGTCAGAAGCATCGTGAGTGTGACCACAAGAAAAACACAAGAGTTTTCTCTCTTGCAGATTATCAAAAGGAAATAAAAAATATTTAGAGTATCATTGGAGGCCTATCGTAGCATAATTTCAAAATCATTCTCCCGGGGCACCCGGGTGACTGAGTCAGTAAGTGTCCGACTTAAGCTCAGGTCATGATCTAGCAGTCCGTGAGTTCGAGCCCCGCATCATCCGGCTCTGTGCTGACAGCTCAGAGCCTGGAGCCTGCTTTGGATTCTGTCTCCCTCTCTCTCTGCCCCTCCCCTGCCCATGCTCAGTCTCTGTCTTTATCTCTTAAAAGTAAATAAACATTAAAAAAGAAAATTGTTCTCCCACGCTGTCCTCTCACACTAAATGTTTGTTCTCCACGCTGGTCCATACACTTACCAGCTTCAGGGCACCATCACCCTGCCTGCCGGATAAAACCCTCAGAGCCCCTCAAGGCCCAGCTGCACACCCCTCCACTGGAACAGCAGTAGAAAAGGACTCACACTTGCATTGAAGACTCGTCACTGCCTGCTTCTGAAGCATTTTATGTGTCTTTGGTCCTCTGCGATGCCCAATGCAATGTCTTTTACATGGAAGTGATTTGGTTACGTTCATTGCTTGCTTGTTACCACCAAAAATGTGAAATTAAGCAGAAAATTTACCAAAAGAGAGGGGATAATATCTCATTACTGTCCACCTGCAGAAACGTTAGAAATTTGTGCTAAATCATAGACTATTACAGCATGAGGGGTGTTATTCCTATCAGATGGTTTTTGTTTTGTTTTGTTTTTAATGTGGCCTGTTAGCAACCTGAGTGTTTTGGGTGTCTGTGGCCACTAGGAGGCAGTTTTTATTGAGGGCATTTTCTGTTGTCAGTCACCTTTGTGCCTTTCCACTGTACTTAGGACAGTGTCTGTCATAGATCATGCACTTTGTGAATATTTTAAAATTTTTCTTCCGTTACTTAATTTATTAAAATTAATGTATTAAGGACAGGTCCAATGCAAAATTTCCATTAAAAAGCATTATGCTGAGCATGGGATATAATGTGTGCAAAGCTAAATCAGGCCATCAGGGGCTTGTCAGCATCTCACATAGAAAATATTTCTTCTCGGGGCGCCTGGGGGGCTCAGTCAGTTGAGTGTCGGGCTCTTGATTTCGGCCCAGGTCGTGATCGCACAGTTCCGGGGTTTGAGCCCCACATCAGGCTTTGTGCTGACAAGTGCGGAGCCTGCTTGGGATTCTTTCTGTCCCCTTCTCTCTGCCCTTCCCTGCTTGTGTGCTTTCTCTCTCTCTATCTCAAAAACAAATGCACATTAAAATAGATATATATTTCTTTTCTGGCCAAAAAGTTGTATCTAAGCCCACCACCTTTCTCTTTAGAGCACAGCACTTTCTGGAAGAATAGGGCAATAACACCTCAAAACCCACACATTCCTCTAAAGGCTCAAACAGCAAGGCAGCATACCCAATATTTAAACACAGTGTGACATTCAGAATAGGGAAAATAAATTCCAGCGGTGCCGCTCTGCTCTGCAAAGTAGCCACCTTCCCTTTAATTCGTTTCTATTTGGTTTCAGCTTTGCATGTGATTTGTGTTTGAGATAGACCCTCAAAGGCCGCAGAGCACAGAGAACTCTAGGCCACTGCTAACGCTGAAAGTGTTTTATCCTCGCATGGGTTTGGTCTGTCTGTGAGACTGGAATTAGACATTCCAGAACCACCGATACAAAGATAACAGATCAGGCACCAAGCCCTAACCGGCTGCTGCGCAAACCGTCAGGCATCATGCGGTGTTCCCGTAGACGTGAACGAGTGTTTTGTGGAAAATCTATGGCAGGAAAAAATGTCCCTGATGTCATATTGGAAGCTGCCAAGCTCCGCGGGAGGAAGTGGTGTAACTGGTGACCAGATCTGCCTGAAGGACTGATCTCCAGCCCCCACCAGCCGTTGGCTTCCTTCCCCCTTGGGCCACAGGCCCGTGAGCACCCCCCTCCCGCTCCCCCAGCCCCGCTCCCCCTCTGCTCTGGCATCAGAGGCAGCTGGTTTGTCCTGCGGGCTCACGCCCTGCGGCTCTCCTAGCCCCGGACCCGTCCGCACCCCTCCAAGTCTCCGTTCCAAAAACCTAACCAGTGAAAAGCCAGAAAGCCTTCCCTGATGAACTTCTTGAAAACAGTCTTCTTAGGAAACCCCAATGTTCACTTGCCATTGCGTTTCGTCCCACCCAGAACTGAGTGTTTTCCTACAACTTCTCTCACAGTGCACCCAGCTGCCAGCTTGCTCCCAGACTCCAGGTTCGGGCCTTCCCTGACCCTGCGGCTCCTTGACACCCTGAAACTTCTAGCTCATCCCTGAGCTCATCACCCTCGCTGTCCGGGGTGTCTGGCCGCCTGATTCTGCCCTCCTGTCTGCTCTTGCTCTGCTCCCTCACTGGGTTGGCCTCCTCCCTCACTCTGCCCTGTAGGCATTGACATCCATCAAGCCGCTGATGACGCCCAGATCCACTGGAGTTCTAGAAGGTTCCACACCTCCTGCCCGCCCGCCAGGCAGGCACCTGTCCCAACCTGTCCAAGATGTTCCCTCTCATGTGTTTCCATCTGGGCCCTAGCAGAAAACTCTGCCTCGTTTCCATTTCTCTGGAAGATGCAGGGACATCAGACCCCGCCCTCCCTGGGACTCCCCACTCTCCACTGGTTATAAAATTTTAAACTATGAAAATTTTCATTTGCCCTGAGTCTCGTTCTAGTTATGCTTTGGTTCAATCCCTCCCTGTTACCCGCCTATCTCAGTGGTTTTCTAACTGGCTTTCCCGCTACCGGCCTTCACCTCCCTGGCCCTGGACCCACAATCTGACAGTGTCATTCAAACCATTCAGGATTCCAGACTCGCCCACCATCTTGCAGGCACTGCAGCCTGCCACCCCCTTTGCAACATCAGATAAATTACTCAATCTCTCTGTGCCTCCGTTTACCACCTATACAATGGGAACAATAATAGTAACTGCCTCAAAGGATTGTTGGGAGCATTAAATAAATTAACTTCACCCCTGCTTGAGGATATGTGCCAGGGGCTTGGTCAGAGCTAGAAGAGAGTCAGCATTATCACTGGCCAATCCTGAGTAGGACATTCACTAGGCCTCACGATCTGGCTCCATCTTCCTTGCCAGCCTGTTGACCCTCTGTGCCCTCTGCCCTCATGCCTTCCTCTCCTTGCCTTCTCTGCCAAGAACATCTTCTCCCTTGTACCCCAACAGGCATACTTCAAGGTCAACTCAATATCACCTTCTTCACAGAGTAACCCAGGCTCACATCACCCATCTCTCATCCCCAGAAAGGGTAAAACTAAGAGAATTATTTACTCCCTCTGTGTTCCTACTAGCACTTCAAGTGATGACATTTTTTGAAAAATTTTTAATGTTTATTTATTTTTTAAGAGAGAGAGAGAGAATGAGTGGGAAGAGGTGATGGCAGAGAGAGAGGGAGACACAGGCTCCAGGCTCTGAGCTGTCAGCACAGAGCCCGATATGGGGCTGGAACCCACAAACCAGGAGATCATGACCTGAGCTGAAGTCGGATGCTTAACCGACTGAGCCCCCAGGCGCCCCACTTCAGTCATGATTTTACTCCAA